>NC_069502.1:1081552945-1081712945 GCF_027579735.1 Bombina bombina | reverse complement strand
CCCTAGGATGTTTTTTAATAATATCAATACCTATGAAAGAGAAATATTTTTGTCCTATACCATGCAATCTAAAATGCTTAGCTACCGGCGTTTTAGGTTCTTTCTCATCTAAGGAGCGTAAATGTTCACAAATTCTTTCTTTTAATGGGCGGGTAGTTATACCAATATATTGACAGGAGCAAAATAGGCAATTAATGAGGTAGATCACATATTGTGAATTGCAGTCAATTCTATCTCGAATGTGGAACACTTGTTTTGTAATATTGGAAGAAAAAGTATCTGTTACAGTGATGCACGTGCATCCTTTGCAAGGTACATGACCACATTTAAAACATCCTGGTTTTGGACTAAGCCAGTGTGCACCTGTTGTTTCTTTGTCTGTAAACTGTTTGCTAGTTATTTCTCTTATGGTTGGTGCTCTTCGTGCTATACATTTTATTCCTGATGTTAAGATGTTGTTAAGTGCTTCATCACCTTTTAGAATTGACAGGTTCTGTCTGACTATCTTACAAATTTGGTTATATTGTCTACTGAATTGCGTAATAAACAAAAGGTTTTGGTTAGGTAATATTGATTTATCAGTTTTTCCCGGTTTCTTAGGGCCTCCTTTAAGTAATTCTTGTCTATTTAAATCTGCCACTTGTTTCTCCAATTTAAGTAGCAGATTCCTATGATATCCTCTATCTGTCAATCTATTTGTTAACTCTCTTGCTTGGGGGAAATAATCTACCAGTTCTGTACAATTCCTTCTTAAACGAAGGTATTGTGCTTTAGGAATGCCTCTTTTTAAATGATTGAGATGGCAAGAATCAGCTCTCAGTATCGTGTTCCTAGCCAATGGTTTGCGGTAGGTGCATGTGGAGATTGTGTTATCTTTGGCTCTCAGACTTAAATCTAGGAAATCAATAGACTGTTTATGTATCTGTGCTGTAAAAGTCAAATTATATTCATTATTATTCATAAAGTCTACAAATTTGTCAGCTGTACAGTCATCCCCGGTGTCCCATATGACTATAATATCGTCTATAAAGCGGCCATATATTATAACATTGTTCTTATATGGAAACTGGTCTGAAAAGATCATATTTAATTCCAGCCACCCCATATATATGTTTGCTAGCGCGGGGGCAAATTTTGCCCCCATCGCTGTACCTCGTCTTTGTAAATAATAAGTACCTTGGAAGATGAAAAAGTTATGCTGTAGAAGAAATTCTGTTATTTGGACAATAAATGATATAAATTCGTTGCTATAGTCTGAATATCTTCGTAACATAAAATCTATAGCCTCCAGTCCTTTTGAATGAGGGATGTTGGAATAGAGGGCCGTGACATCAATGGTGGCCCATACATAAGATTCTTTCCAAGTTATATCACTTATCTGTGTCAGTAAGTGTGTACTGTCCCTGATGTACCCTGGTAGGGCCAGCATGATAGGTTGTAGTATGTGGTCCAGCCAGCCACCCAATCTTTCACACAATGATCCATTACTGGCCACAATGGGTCGTCCAGGTGGATTCTTGAGACCCTTGTGTATCTTGGGTGCAATGCGAAAGTATGGGGTGGTTGGCTGTTCCACATATAGGTAATCAGTTAGTTCTTTATCCATGAAGTTATGTTCAATAGCATAGTCTAATAAGTGACTAAGTTTGTTTTTGAAGGAGGTGGTGGGATTGAACGTAAGTTTAGTGTGTAACATACAGTCTTTTAATTGGTTCTCAACTTCACCAATATAATCACTTTTGTTCAATACCACCACTGCCCCTCCTTTATCTGCCTGGACTATCACCACACTGTCATTTTTCTGAAGTCTAGTCAATGCCTGTCTTTGTTGTCGAGTAAGATTATCTTTAGATATATCTAAGGGATTTTTTACAATTGTGTTTGATAAGTCAGTCAATTCTCTCTCTACCACTCTCTGATATAGGTCCAATAGTTGGTGTCTAGAATTTACTGGATAAAAAGAAGAACTATTCTTATATGTGAAAGATGTGCAATTGTTCGTTAATGTGTCAGTGGATCTAGTGGATTCCTGTTGTAAGGAAATCAAATTAGTAAGATCTACCAGATCAGTGTATTTCAGTCCTACTGAACTATGCTTACTAGAAGCTTGTGTGTTATCAAGTGAGTGCTCAACTGGGATATCTTTAAAGTGTTTTTTCAAAACTATCTTACGGACAAATCTGTTGATATCAATAAGTGTATTTACAAGATCAAAATTATGTGCTGGTGCATACGATAAGCCTTTATTTAGCAAATTACATTCTATATTGGACAATTTGTAATCAGAGAGGTTAATGACTGCTACTTCTTTATATTTTTTCTGACCCTGCTGGGGTAACGGAAGGTTGGTTCTGTTTCGTCCATATCTATTGTTTCTTGTGTTTTCTTAGGTGTGCTAGTCTGGCTTGGTTGCTTCACTAAAGTTTTTAATTCTTTTCTACTGGTGCTCGGATTCAAACTGGTCTTATCTGGTTCGATTAAACCTTGTGATTGTTCACCTTCAGTAGACTGTGCCCTCGTATCCTGATAATCTGTGTCTATGCTAGAGAATGTCACATGTTTATTTTTATTTCTATCTGTCTTATTTCTATTTCCTTTTTTGTTTCTATTTTTTTCTTTATTTTTCTTTGTGGATGGCCAACTTTGTCTAGTGGGCTTATGTTGCTGCCATGAATATACTATATAAAGTTCATAGTCCTTGACATCTCTCTGATATTTCTGTACCTTCCTTTCAGAAAGTACTGTGTCTAGAGTGTCTATTGTTTCAGTGAGCTGTTTGCTATAATCTATGTTTTTTTGGGTAGTCTCATATGGTTTAAGTGTTTCGATTGCATTATTGATTTCTATAAGGACTTGATCTCTTTCCTCTTTTTTATGACATAATAGTTGTTTCATTAATATTATGGAACAATTAGTTAAATTCTCATTCCATTCCTCCATAAATTTGGGGTTATTAAGTGCAAAGGAGGGATATTTCTTCATTCGTAAGCCCCTAGGTACCTTGTGCTCAGATATATAGAGTTCTAAGAACTCTATGTCCCACCACAAATTAGTTTCTCTAAATCTTAATAATTCTAATTTGGAAAATACATTAGCAATATCATCCTCATCAACCAGAACAAGCGCTTGGCTATCACCTTTTAGTGCATTTTCCATGATGCGTTTTCTTTTTGTTTCATTTATAACCCCTGTGGGTGTTTTTGTTGCCATTATGGAAGATGTACCAATGGATATTAAAATGTAAATTATATATAATATATTCAAGAACCAGAGGAACCCTTAATATTTATAGATGCAGAGACAAAAATAAAAGTATCTAGAGCAAAAGAGGATTATTTGCAGGTATAAATAATGAGGGATCTTACAACAGTGTGTATAGAGACAAAGTATATATCTAAACAATGTTACAATACTTCGTAGTTAGCATTTCCCATAGTTGCAAAACACGGTTTGCTATACTTGCACAATTGTGGAAATTCAAATGGTGCAGTCCACAATTACATTGATATGGAATGTTCCAAGTATATTCCCAATATATTCTTAAGTATAGCGCTATATCTATGTGTATAGAGAGCGCTTATGGAAGTTCCTGACGGCAAGAAACAAACTGTGGGGAAACAAGCTGTAAATGTGAACGTCCCTCCGGACCCTTAGAGCCAATGTACAATTGGGATGTACACAGTAGAAATAAAAAGTACCTCCAAAATAGGTGGACCAGGAAATTTAATTACCAATGTAATGGTTTCAGGCAGCGTCCTCCGAAGATCCTCGATAGGCAAGAGCCCCCAGGTTCCGACGGAGGGAGATGGCTGTATCCTCGTTTCCACTTGTCCTCAAACGACCAAGGCTCTAAAGTCAGAGTAATGTGCCGTGTCGCACAGGAGGTCCGCTGTAAGCGTGAGGGGAACGTGCAGCGTCGCACGGCAGATTCCTCAGGACAAACCAGGTGTCGCTCAAGAGGTCCGCTGTAGGCGTGAGGAGAACGTGCAGCGTCGTACGGCAAATTCCTCGGGACAAACCAGGTGTCCACTGTGTCCTAAGTAACCGGCTCTTCAGGTCTGGATATGGGTTCCGGGTGATAGACAGCCAAAGCGGTATCTCATCCGCTAAATGTAGTAGTAGGTGATCCCCAGAAGAGAGGACAAAAGACGGCTGAAAAATCATCCACGGCTGGTTCAAAAAAGGTGTTTATTAAAGCAAGGTGCTAGTACATAAGGTGAGAGCAAAGCCTTAACACCTGACGCGTTTTTCTTCCCCTTTCCCTTAATATTTAGATCTCATAAATATATATATAAATATATATATATATATATATATATATACACAACACAAAAACACACTTTGGATCCCTTTCCACTCAAATACCTTAAAATATGAAAAAGCATTTTTAATCAATTTTAATATTTTATAATTTGTTTTACTGTAAATATTTTACATTCCAATGTTCTTCACGTAGTAAAAATGTTTTTATTGTTTTTAAATATCTATGTCTGTATATATTTATATAGATATATAGGTATATATTTCACAGATGACTCCAACTCATATAACTTGTATTTTCAAGAACATTAATTTTCAATATTTCGGACCCAACTTGGGACTTTGTCAAGAAGAGATATATAGGTATATATATATATATATATATATATATATATATATATATATATATATATATATATATATATATATATATATATATAACAAAAAAGGAATTAAATATATATAGAAATATATATTTAAAAATAGAAAAAACAATGGAATTTAAAGCACATGAACAATATTTTTACTCCAGTAGAGTTTTGCACACATGTATAGCGGCTAAACCAAACAGACGTTATGTTAAGGTACATAATGTATATATTTCATATAAAATATAAAAAAAAATATTATATTATATATATATATATATATAAAAAAAATGTGTATAGATATATAGATATAGATCTGTTTTTTATTTTTAAAAAATGATCAAATTTATAGATAAATATATATTTATAAAATGTAAAGAATATGTTCTTCTATGTGAAGAACATTGGAATTTGAATAATTTATAACTACCTTCTGCCTTAGCGCTGTAGGGTAAGCAAGCTATAAGTATGAGGAATGGAGAAGAAAATAATGCTTTTTGCATTCATTGGGTTGCACACGTATTATGAGTTGAAAGTAAATTGTTTTCGCTTGCGCACTAACATGAAAAGCGCAAAAAGCCAAAATTCTTCAGGTTGTAATTTGTCTTCCTCAGAGCCATAAACCCAGTGTCTGTCAACATCAGCCACGTTAAACTATACTATGACACTTTAAGCTCAATACTTGTATAACCCTAAAACCAATTATTGTAATACAGTCTCCCTTAGGGCCTATATTCCCTAAGTATATCCCTCTCATTCCCATAACTGGTCATCATGTCTCCTGACCCTAATACTCATTTGCATTAGGTAAAAGATTTGCCTCCATAGTTTGAGTTACATTTTAGCCAACATAGCGATATTAGCGCTCTATTTTGTAACACCGGTGCATGATAGCTGGTATTACAAGTAAATCACGAGAGCGTGCTTCCATAGGCTCCTATGGGAGCCTCGTTCTGATATAAGTATATGAACACAATAACAAACTCACTTAAAATACACTATATACTATTTTACAGTATAATATATATATATATATATATATATACACTGTACACAGTATATACATATTTACACATATAAACACATCAATGCACATGTATGTGATGTGTGTGTGTGTATATATATATATATATATATATATATATATGTATATATATATATATATCTTCCTCCAGGACCCTGCACTCATTTTCAATCACCATCTGCCTTGGTGCATTCCAAAAAGCTTATAACTAACCTTTGTGAAGAAGGCACTCTCAGTTGTAATTCCAATTAAAAAATATTTTGTGTAAATGTTTTCGGGTCAGCTCCGTCCTCAGACATATTCACAAAACAGTACTTACTTACATTTATAATTCCCCTTCCCAGTGCAGTCCGCGAGTTCCACAGCATCCATGTGCACATTTAAAGCATGGAGCACCATATCGATCAATCCAAGGTTCCTCACTAAAAAGCCGGCATACTAGAACAATTAGTAACAATGTAACCAAGACATTTTCTTTGACATCTATATACTAAGTTCTAAATACACTATAACTACAAGTCTACATAAAAGAGAATAAGTCTAAATAGTTTGCCCAATCTTCTTTTATCTACATTATGTACACTCACTTATATCTCCTTAAGTCCACACTACATTTATTGTTTTAATACACCCTTTCAATATCTTCTGTAATCCACAGCCCTTATTCAAGACGTTTCCTCCTTAAATTCTACATGTTTGAGCATAGATCAACCTCCCCTCACAAACCAATATCAGCCCTATTCAAATTACTTAAATGATTTATAGGAAGCAATGGAAATCTAGATGTGTGTTCAGCCCCTTCAGGCTCAGCGTGTCCAAATTATAAATCCACTATATGCTATTTATGGGCAAAGTGCCTGGCTGTTTCTGAAATGTCCAGTTTAATTGCAGCCTGGATAGCTGACCAGTTGTTAGTCATTCTGGTTTGTACATCATCTTGGGTCTTACCCATAGAAAATGTTCCACATGGACAGTGTAGCATCTATATCATGTACCCAAGTGTAGCATGTATATACCTTATATCTAATCTTTACTCTGGGTCAAACCACCACAGGTTGTGCATCCACTGCATTGAAAGCACCCCACTTTGGTAATGTTTAACCATGTTTTTGGAGTAGATAGGCGCAACCTATCTAATAGATAAGGCTACAATGAGCCAATTAAATATATGAAATTCTGAATATAATATTCAAACAAGGAATAAGATAAGTTTCTTAGGTGAATAAATAATTAAATACACATAGGCAAGACCCAATCTCATTGGTTCCGTAATAGCATGTGGAACATCAGTAGAGAGTCTTGCACATAATATAAAATATGCAATAGATAATGCACTTGAAAACATTTTCTTAGATGCAAATAGTGGTGATAAGAATATGTCTCAATGTAGGATGTTGTGTTCTTTACAATCGATACAGTTATAGTATAAAAGGTAATATTCAATAATAAGAACACTTAACAGACTGTAAAACAAAATATACAAAATACATTTTTAGTGTAAACAGTCCCTTGTATAATGTCCCTTGTAAAAGAGGGAATTAGAGCCTTGTCACGCTCATCTTGATTCTCAGATCAAATATGATAAACAAAGACTTGTAGACAAAAAACGGCTCCCCTTGGGAGTTTACTCACACTCCTTCACCTCAATCCTATGAGGTAAGTGCCGCGTAGTGAGAGGGAAACCCTTGGGGATGAAATTCAGGATCGTGTGTCTGTGTCTTTAAAACTCTCCTCTGCTCCTCCAAACCGGCGTTCTCCAAACATATGTTATATAGAAGCACAAAAACAAAGGAGAAAATAATAGTGCAATCCTGTTTGTAAAATTGACACTATACTTTATTATAATCGTTAATGTGCTTACAATAAAAGACCTTAATACAATATGAGGTAATTAAAAACATGTATCAACATATACAGCTTCTGGAGTGATAAAAACGTCCTTGTTGTAGGGGGAGCACTTCTGCAAATTAAGTGATAGTATCCTAACGCGTTTCAAAGGGGTCTTATCTTGCACCTTTCTTCCTCAGAGGCTATCATAGCCGGTTTTGGTATTTATAAAATGTAAAGAATATGTTCTTCTATGTAATGTTTAACCATGTTTTTGGAGTATAACTCTGGAGTATAACTCTGTTTACAGTCAGGACACTACTGCATGTCTTTAAGAGACCGTTCCCTTTTAAAACCCAGAATGGGTGCCTCCATATTCTCAAACGGCAATGGAGTATCAGAGGAAATTATTTTCCAATGTTCCCTTAAGACATCTGGAGTAAAGATAGTAGACAAAACCAATTGTTCCATATTTCCTTCTCTGTTCTTCTTTAAAAAATGTCTGTTGTTGAGTCATACCCATGGACATGCTGTAAGCTCAAAGCATATGCTTCTTACCATAGCCCCTTTCCTCAAACTTTGTTCTCATCTCTTTAATCTGTTGTTCTTTAACTGTGTGTCATTGTTATTTTACACTACCCTTTTAAACTGGGATACTGGTAGGGCTCGCTTTAAGCTTGGCAGGTGGCAACTTGTTATTTGCAATATATAATTCCTGTCAGTGTCTTTTTGGAACAGAGTAGTCTGTAATGTATTACCATTCTTATAGATACCTAAACAGAGTTTTCACGTGCGCGTGCATGTGTTCCCCCATATAAAGCTTTTTCCCTTAATTCTATTGGCTGATTTAAATTTGAAATTTTCAGCCAATAGGTTTGCACGGTATCCCAATATAAAACGTGTACCTTGCATTCAATTCAGTGTGCGACGGACAATCGCATAAAGAGGAGCCTCCCCGTTGCTCTGCCGCCGATTCTTCTCAGCTCTGTGCTGCCTCCGCTCCACGCCACCGGGATGAAGAATGAAGATGGTCCCACGCTGGATGAAGATGGAGCTGCCTGGAAGAAAATCTTAACCGCCGGAGTTCAGGAATGGTGAGTACCTATGTCGGGGTTAGTGTTAGTTTTTTTTAGATTAGGGCTTTTTATTTTTTTAATAGGCACTTAAAGAGCTGATTGCCCTTTTAAGGACAATGCCCATACAAATGCCCCTTTAGGGGCAATGTGTAGATTAGGTTTTTTTAGAGTTAGGCCTTTTTTATTTTGGGGGGTTGGGTGGGTGTGGTGTTTTACTGTTAGCGGGTAATTTGCATTTTTTAAAGTAAAAAAGAGCTGATAACTTTAGGGCAATGCCCTACAAAAGGCCCTTTTAAGGGCTATTAGAAGTGTGGTGTTAGGTTAGGTTTTTTATTTATTTTGGGGTGGCTTTTTTTGTTTTTATATGGGTAATGGATTAGGTTTAATTTTTTTATTTGGGATAATTTTTTTCTTTATTTTTTTTTGTAACCTTAGATTTTTTTTTAATTTTTTTGTATTCTTAGGTTTTTTTATTTTAATTTTTTTAATTTTTATTATTTTTATGTAAACTTAGGGTTTTTTATTTTCATGTAAAGATAGGATTGTTTTTTTGTGTGGTAATTTTAAGATAATTTTTAAAGGTATTCTTTTTTGATTTTATGCAATTATAGTTAATTGGAGTTAACTTAGGGGGGTGTTAAGTTAGGGGGCTTAGTGATTAGATTGATACTTTGCTTTGTAGGGGGTTGGCGGTTTAGGGGTTAATAGGTTAATTAGGAAGATTGCATTGTGGGGGGTGGCAGATTAGGGGTTAATAGTTTTGATAGGTAGTTTGCGTTGTGGGGGTTGGCGGATTAGGGGTTAATAGTGTAATTAGATACTTTGTGTTGTGGATTAGGGGTTAATAACTTTCGGCTAGATTACGAGTTTTGCGTTATGAGTAAAAAAGCAGCGTTAAGGCTCATAACGCTGCTTTTCACTACCGCTGCTATTACGAGTCTTGTAGGTACAGCTGTCCCGCACACTTTTTTGGCCGTACCGCAAATTAACACGCAATTTTTGTAAAATCTTTTTTCAATGGGACTTCCATTGCGCCAGTATTACAAGCTTTTTTTTTAGGCCAAAACGTGAGCGGTACAGCCTATCCCGCAAGATTCGTAATGCATTCTAAAGTCAGTAGTTATGAGTTTTACACTTCAGAGCTGAAGCATAAAACTTATAACAAAGTGTTAAAAAGTACACTAACACCCATAAACTACCTATTAACCCCTAAACCAAGGCCCTCCTGCATCGCAAACACTAAAATAAAATTATTAACCCCTAATCTGCTGCTCCGGACATCGCCACCACTAGAATAAACATATTAACCCCTAAACCACCGCACTCCCGCATTGCAAACACTAGTTAAATATTATTAACCCCTAATCTGCCATCCCTAACATCACCGCCACCTACCGTCATTTATTAACCCCTAATCTGTCGTCCCCAATGACGCCGCCACTATACTAAAGTTATTACCCCCTAAACCACCGCACTCCCGCCTCGCAAACACTAGTTAAATGTTATTAACCCCTAATCTGCCGCCCCTAACATCGCTGCAACCTACATTACAGTTATTAACCCCTAATCTGCCGCCCCCAATGTCGCCGCCACAATACTACATTTATTAACCCCTAAACCTAAGTCTAACCCTAACACCCCCTAACTTAAATATAATTAAAATAAATCTAAAGAAAACCTACTATTAATAACTAAATAATTCCTATTTAAAACTAAATACTTACCTGTAAAACAAAACCTAAGCTAGCTACAATATAACTAATAGATACATTGTATCTAGTTTAGGTTTTAATTTTATTTTACAGGCAAGTTTGTATTTATTTTAACTAGGTAGAATAGTTACTAAATAGTTATTAACTATTTACTAACTGCCTAGCTAAAATAAATACAAATGTACCTGTAAAATAAAACCTAACCTGTCTTATACTAACACCTAACCTTACACTACAATTAAATAAATTACCTAAATTAAATACAATTAACTAAATTAAATACAAATACCTAAATTACAAAAACAAACAAACACTAAATTACACAAAATAAAAAACAAATGACAAGATATTTAAACTAATTACACCTAATCTAATAGCCCTATCAAAATAAAAAAGCCCCCCCCCCCCAAAACCTAACCTAAACTAAACTACCAATAGCCTTTAAAAGGGCCTTTTTGCAGGGCATTGCCCCAAAGAAATCAGCTCTTTTACCAGTAAAAACATACAAACAAACCCCAAACAGTAAAACCCACCACCCACACAACCAACCCCCCAAATAAAATCCTAACTAAAAAACCTAAGCTCCCCATTGCCCTGAAAAGGGCATTTGGATGGGCATTGCCCTTAAAAGGGCATTTAGCTCTATTGCTGCACAAACCCTAATCTAAAACTAAAACCCACCCAATAAACCCTTACAAAAACCTAACACTAACCCCCGAAGATCCCCTTACAGTTTTGAAGACAAAACATCCATCCTCAATGAAGCTGGCAGAAGTCCTCAACGAAGCGGCAATAAGTCCTCAATGAAGCCGGGAGAAGTCTTCATACAAGCCGGGAGAAGTGGTCCTCCAGACGGACAGAAATCTTTATCCATCAGCCAATAGGATTGAGCTTGCATTCTATTGGCTGTTCCAATCAGTTATAGCTATAGTTATAGCAAACTTCGTGCTTATGGTGTTTTGTTCTTACTATTGTCACGCCGTGCCACTCTAGCCATTGCTAGGGGCATGGCGTCTCCTTCCCTGCTCATTGCCAGGGGCTGTGTCGGATCCGGATGCATGCGGTGCTGACGACATCGCCACATGCTTCTCTCTCACTGATACCGGTCCGGACGTCTGTGACGCGAATCCTGCGTCTATGTAAGCCTATTCAAAACAATCTATCACTGCCCAAGTATAGGTGTTACTTTGTGTGCTCCTGGGTGTGATAGATCATTACTGCTGTATTGCCTTATTTTGTTTGAACCCTGCCTGTCTGATTACTCTGCCTGTTATACCCCTGAATTGCTGAATTGATATACTGCTGCTAAACTCTGCTTGTCTGACTACTCTACCTGTTTAACCCCTAAATTGCTGGACTGATACTCTACTGCTGCGGTCTTCCGCTATTACAAATATCATGGCGGGAAGGACGCTGTAATATTGCAGTGAGTGTTTAGAAGGGTGCACATGTATGCGGCGCAGTTTCTCGTTGACGGGTCACATGACCCGCGTCTCCACCTTAGCCTCAGATTGTACAGCTAGCGGAGTGGCGTCTTCCCTGATGCTATTATTTCAGCATTTAATCGACAGGAGAACTGCCGTGCTTCCTTGGCAAGTCTTTTACGATCAAGTTGTAACACTTCAGTCAGGCTGAGGTGTAGGGATAATTATTTGTCTGTTTGCCTAGTGTAGTCAAGTGCAGCAGTGCTAGTCTTTTTCTCAGAAGCCCTATCAGTATTTTTTTTATTTAAAGTTAAAGTACATAACATATTTACATATTTTTGTATTAAAAGGTTAAAATAAAATAATTTTATTTTTCTCTTTATTCTGCATAAAGGACATGGTAGTCTCTGTGTTTTGTTATTTATGTTATGTATTAAAGTACAAATTGTTGTCTATATGCAATTCTGCGCTGCTTGCTTAGCTAGAACTTTCTCATGTAGAGATAGGTTCTTGACCACTGAACCCAATGTCTCTCAGGTTGATGCTGTTCAGGCAATGCCACAGCTTTCTCCTCAAACGTCCCAAGCCTCAATCGCGCCACATGCAGTGCCCTGCAGTTCCTCTCAATGTACTAGAGGAGTTTATTTGACAGCAGAAATTGCTGCACAGGTATCTTCAGTGGTATCTGCTGCTTTATCTGCTTTTTCTATGTTAAAGAGAAAATTTGGACAGTATATTTCCTGCATCTGATGCTGAAGAAGTATTCTTCAGATTTTTAGATTTTGTCGTTGTCAGCCCTAGGAAGTATAGAAAATTTAATAAATTCTATGATGTTCCTTCCTCCATGGAAGTGTTTCTAGACTGTGCAATGGAGATTATTCACAGGAATGAGACTAGCCTGGGATACCTTTCTCCCCATCTCACGTCTTTAAAAAGATGTGAAACGGGGACTCTATTTAGTAGAAGGAGCCTTTTCTACTCTGGCTAAGAGAACTAAGATTCCTATAGAGGATAGCTGCTCTTTTAGGATCTCATGGTCAAGAAGCTGGTGGCTTATTTGATGAAGATGTATGTTAAACTCAAGATCTTCAAGGGCAACCTACAGTTTGTTTTGCCACTGTGTCAAGTGCGGCATCTTATTAGTGCGACGCCTTGTCTCATTCAAGTTTGGTAGAGACTCATTTGGAGGAGATCCAAGACAGAATTAAGGCTCTCAAGCTAGCCAATTCCTTTATTTCTGATGCTAGTTTTTAAACCGGGAGCCAAGATATCTGGCGCTTCCTTACAAGGTAGGACCTTGCTTGGACCTGGTCTGGCAGAAATTATTTCTGATCTTTCTGGCGGAAAAGGGTCTTTTCTACTACAAGTCAAGCAGATTTAAAAGAAATCAGTCCAGTCTTCTTGGAAACCCAATCAGTCTTGGACCAGGGGGAAGCAGTCTAAGAAATCCGCAGCTGAGTCTGAATCAGCATTTTGGTTTGCCTTGATCCAGGGTTGGATATGATTATGAGATGTCCCAGATCCTTGGGATAGTATTTGAAATAGAATTCAAACAATTTCCGCCGAGGGGCAAATTTCTCCTCACAAGATTATCTGCAGTCCAGGTAAGAAGAGAGGCATTCTTGAACTGTGTTCAGGACATTCCTTCCTGGGAGTGATAGTTCCAGTTCCAGTAAGGGAACAGGGCCTAGGATTCTATTTAACAAGTTTCTCAGAGTACCATCCTTCAAAATAAAATCCATTCTTCCTTTGGTTCTAGAGGGTCTGTTCATGACAAACATAGACCTAAATAATGTGTCTCTTCATGTTCCCATCCATAGGGATCATCGCAAGTTCCTGAGATTCGCCTTTCTTGTCAAACTCCTTCAGTTTGTGGTCCTTCCGTTTGGCCTTGCTACAGTTCCCAGAATTTTCTCAAAGATTCTGGGGGCTCTCTTGGTAGATATCTTGTTGTCTTTTCTACGTTCCCATGAATGGAAAGTGCATTTGGAAAGGAGTTCCATTGTTCCAGCTACAAGGATGGTTTTCTTGGGGACCATAATAACTTCTCTATCTATAAAAAAATTCTGATGGAGGTCAGAAAATCCTAAATTCTCTCCTTTTGCCTCTCTCTACAGTCTACTGTTTAGCTATCAGTGGCTTAATGTATGGAGGTACTTGGTCTGATGGTCGCTTCCATGGACATTATTCCCTTTGCTCAATTCCATTTGAGTGCTCAGCAGTTATACATGCTCAGACAATGGAACGGGGTCCATTTTGATCTGTCTTAGAGGATAGATCTTGATCAGTCGACAAGAGACTATCTTCCGTGGTGGTTTTCTCAGGAGCATCTGTCTTGGGGCACATGCTTCCTAAGATCTTCCTGGGTGGTTGTGACCATGGACGCCAGCCTGCTGGGCTGGGGAGCAGTATGGGACTCATTAAGGGCGCAAGGACTATGGACTCAGGAAGAGTCTGCTCTCCCCATAAACATCTTGTAGTTGAGAGTGATTTACAATATTCTGAAGGCTTGGCCTCAGTTGTCCTTAGCCCAGTTTATCAGGTTCCAGTCGGACAATATCTCCTTAGGGGTTTTCATCAACCACCAGGGAGGAACTTGGAGTTCCTTAGCCATGAAGGAGGTGGCTCAGATTGTTCAGTGGGAGGAAGCTCCCAAATGTTGTCTATCTGCTATCCACATTCCAGGAGTGGACAACTGGGAAGCGGATTCCTAAGCAGACAGACATTTCATCCCGGGGAGTGGCTTTTCCATCCAGAGGTGTTCTCCAGGTTAACCCTCGGGGGTGCTGGAGTTGCATCCTAGAGAGTCTCGGCAAAATGCCAAGCTTCCAAGGTAAGGTTCAAGGTCAAGAGATCCGCAGGCCGCCCTGCTAGATGCTCTGATAGTTCCTTGGGATTTGAGTCTGGCATATCTGTTTGCTCCGTTTGCTCTCCTTCCACAAGTCATTGCTTGTATCAAACAGAAGAGAGCATCAGTAATTCTAATAGCTTCTGCATGGCCTCACAGGATCTGGTATGCAGACCTAGTGAAGATGTCACCTCTTTCACCTTGGAGGTTTCCTCTGAGGAAGGACCCTCTAACTTAGGGTCCTTTCCTTCATCCAAATATCGTTTCTCTGAAGCTGACTGCTTGGAGATTAAACGCTTAGTTCTGTCTAAGCTTGGTTTTTCTGAGTCGGTCATTGAGACCATGATTCAGGTTTGCAAGCCTGTTACTAGAACAATTTACCATAAGGTATGGCATTAATACCTTTATTTGTGGGAATCCAAGGCTACTCTTGGAGTAGGGTTTGGATTCCTAGGATCTTGTTTCTTCTCCAGGAAGGTCTGGAAAAAGGTGTTGTCAGTCAGTTCTCTGAAGGGTCAGATTTCGGCTTTGCAGTGTGATTCGCCTTTCCTTATTTTTCATGCTGATAAGGTGGTTCTTCGTACTAAGTTGGGTTTTCTACCTGATGTGGTTTTGGTTAGAAATATTTATCTGAAACTAGTTGTTCCTTTTCTATGTCCTAATCCTTCTTCTCATATGGAACGGTTGTTGTACAACTTGGATGTTGTGCGTGCTTTAACATTACAGGCGACTAAGGATGTTCGCCTGTCCTCTGCCCTGTTGTTTGTTTCTCTGGAAAGCATAAAGGCCAGTAGGCTACTGCTACTTCTCTTTCCTTCTGGTTGAGAAGTATATTTTGTTTTCCTTATGAGACTGCTGGTCAGCAGTCTCCTGAGAGAATTACGGCTCATTCCACAAGGGCTGTCTCCTCTTCTTGGGCTTTCAAAATTGGAGCTTCTGTTGAACAGATTTGCAAGACTGCAACTTGGTCTGCTCTTTTATTTCCAAATTTAACAAATTTGATGTTTTTGCCTCAGTTGAGGCTTCTTTTGGGAGAAAGGTTCTTCAAGCAGTGGTGCCCTCTGTTTAGGTTTGCCTGTCTTGTTATCCCTCCCTAGTCATCTGTGTCCTCTAGCTTTGGTATTGGTTCCCACTAGTAATTGATGACATCGTGGACTCTCCATATCTTAGGAAAGAAAACAAAATTCATGCTTACCTGATAAATGTATTTATTTCCGGATATGGAGAGTCCACAACCCCGCCCTTTATTTAAGACAGTTTATTTTTTACTAAACCTCAAGCACATCTACACCTTTGTATTATTCCTTTTTCCATTTTCCTTTTGGTCGAATGACTAGGGATTGTGGGTAGGAAGTGACACTTAACAGCTCCTCCTGCTAACCAGGAGTGATATTCCCACTAGTAATTGATGACGTTGTGGACTCTCCATATCCGGAAATAAATACATTTATTAGGTAAGCATAAATTTTGTTTTCCTTCGGGCTGATGAGATTCCATAGCTTCATAACATGTAGGATATATATATTATAACATCTGGAAAGCTTACTTTCTTTGGTGTTTTTCTTGAGGTTTCATCTTGGAAATCTTTAAAATTCCCAGAATACTTCAGTTCCTTCTGGATAGACTGGATTAGGGCCTATCGGCTAGTTCTCGAAAGGGTCAGATATCTGCGTTAAAGGGATATTATACACTAGATTTTTATATAGCCTATACAGTGTTTTGTTTTTTTAAAGTATAGTTTTGCTTATTTTTAAATAACATTGCACTGATTTTCAGACTCCTAACCAAGCCCAAAGTTTTAAAAGTATACTGATGTATACCTACTCCAGCTTGCTCCTGTTTGTGTAAAAAGTCTTTTCATATGCAGAGGAAGGGGGAGGAGGGGGGGTGTCTTCTCTATTTGGTATACAACCACTTTCAGTGTGTGTTCCAACTAAAATTTTCAACAGAGTTATACTGGGAGCTTCTAAGTAAGTTTTTAAATGGTTTTATACGTGATTTTTATATCAGTATCTGTGCATATTATTATTTATAGTAGTGTCTATTACATGCAGTTATATGAAAATTGGAATATACTGTCCCTTTAACTGTTTTGTTTCACAATAAGTTGGCTAAGTTGCCAGATGTTCAAACTTTTGTTCAAGCCCTGGTGAGAATTCGTCCTATTTTTGACCAATTTCTCCTCCTTGGAACTTGAAATAAGTTCTCTCTGTTCTGCTTTTGAAATTCTGCTTATTTTTTACCTTAAATGGTTGTCCTGGAAGGATCTTTTTCTTCTAGCTATTTCTTCAACTAGAAGAGATTCTGAATTATTAACTCTATCTTGTGATCCTCCATTTTTTACTTTTCACCAAGATAAGGCAGTCCTGTGGACCAAATATTATTTTCTTCTGAAGGTGGTATCTTCAGAAAATATTAGTCAGGAAATAGGTGTTCCTTCTTTGTGTCCAAAGCTTTCTAATCCAAAAGAAACATTACCTCACAACCTAGATGATGTCAGAGCTTTAAAGGTCTATATTCAGGCTACTAAAGACTTTAGACAAACTTCCAGTTTATTTGTCCTACTCTGGTCCTAGTAAGGGTCAGAAAGCTATGGTGGTGGCCTTGTGGTAAAACACAGAAAAACATTCTACGAGATCAGTATCTACTTCCTGGGCTTTCAAAGGTGATGCCTCTTTGGAACAGATTTGCAAGGTGGCAACTTGGTCTTCCCTTCACACTTTTTCCAAATGTTATCATATTTGTTCCACCCATCCTTAACATGAACTCTGAGCTTGGGTATTGTAACCCACAAGTTATGAAGCTATGGACTCTCATCAGCTAAGAAGGAAAACAGAATTTATACTTACTTACCTATTTGTTCCACCCATCCTTAACATGGACTCTCAGCTTGGGTATTGTATCCCACAAGTTATGAAGCTATGGACTCTCATCAGCTAAGAAGGAAAACAGAATTTATACTTACTTACCTATTTGTTCCACCCATCCTTAACATGGACTCTCAGCTTGGGTATTGTATCCCACAAGTTAAGCTATGGACTCTCATCAGCTAAGAAGGAAAACAGAATTTATACTTACTTACCTATTTGTTCCACCCATCCTTAACATGGACTCTCAGCTTGGGTATTGTATCCCACAAGTTAAGCTATGGACTCTCATCAGCTAAGAAGGAAAACAGAATTTATACTTACTGATAAATTTATTTCCTTCAGGTTGATGAGATTCCATAGCTCCCACCCTATTTTTGTATATGGGTGACAGTTCTTATTAGCAATTGATACCCCTGCTTTCTGTCTTTACTTACCTTTATTTCTGTCTCTCTCCTCCTTGCATCCCTTGTAACCTTGAGATGGCTCCCTGATCCAAGCAAGTGCTGAAGTAAGCACTGAAAACAAAGAAAGGAAAGCAAAAAGGATGCCTATATGTTATAGAGCAAGGAAACAAAGTACATTTGATATAGTTACAAGGATAATAGGAACCTGGTAAGACACTGTAAAAGCTGTCTGAGCATTAGGGCTTACCTTCCACATTTTTAAGGTAGACTCATGAATTCTACGTAAAAGAGTATAGCAACTTATCACACCTGCGAAAATGAGTCTGTGATTCCTGGTTTGCAGCCTCTTCTTTGTCCTTGAAGCGCAGGAGGGCTGAGGAAAAACCTTGCATCAGAAACGTTCTGTATAATAAAAAATATGTTAAACACACATATAAAAGATAACTCTAAAGAGGAAAACAGCATCCACAGGTCTAATCAAACTCTAGATTATTGTGTATTCAGACTAGCAATGCGTGTTAATGCAAGTACTAAAATATTTTTATAGATGTAGCTGAACATACAATTTAGTATCTGAGATAAAAGTAATTTGCATGGTCTGTCAAAAAACTGACTCTATACTACTCAAAATAATGAGATTAGTCAAAGTACATGATATTAGCGAGGTCAGTAGTAACTGAAGCTTAAAGCATACATAAAGTACATGAATTAGAAAATGTTGTGCATAAAAGTATCCTGTTCTATCAAAACAGTATCTCTGTTGTGTAACAGGAAAATAAAGTAAGAAAGCACCACAGTATATACGCTGTGGTTGAAACATGTAATGGTAATACAAAGCTATATAAAGCAATACAAAAAATGTCTGCATAATGATTATATTTGCAGATTAAGTACATATATGCATGCCCCATTGCACTTATCTAAATTTGAATATTGACTATGTTAAATTACAATACTATTAACCCCTAAACCAAGGCCCTCCTGCATCGCAAACACTAAAATAAAATTATTAACCCCTAATCTGCTGCTCCGGACATCGCCACCACTAGAATAAACATATTAACCCCTAAACCACTGCACTCCCGCATTGCAAACACTAGTTAAATATTATTAACCCCTAATCTGCCATCCCTAACATCACCGCCACCTACCGTCATTTATTAACCCCTAATCTGTCGTCCCCAATGACGCCGCCACTATACTAAAGTTATTACCCCCTAAACCACCGCACTCCCGCCTCGCAAACACTAGTTAAATGTTATTAACCCCTAATCTGCCGCCCCTAACATCGCTGCAACCTACATTACAGTTATTAACCCCTAATCTGCCGCCCCCAATGTCGCCGCCACAATACTACATTTATTAACCCCTAAACCTAAGTCTAACCCTAACACCCCCTAACTTAAATATAATTAAAATAAATCTAAAGAAAACCTACTATTAATAACTAAATAATTCCTATTTAAAACTAAATACTTACCTGTAAAACAAAACCTAAGCTAGCTACAATATAACTAATAGATACATTGTATCTAGTTTAGGTTTTAATTTTATTTTACAGGCAAGTTTGTATTTATTTTAACTAGGTAGAATAGTTACTAAATAGTTATTAACTATTTACTAACTACCTAGCTAAAATAAATACAAATGTACCTGTAAAATAAAACCTAACCTGTCTTATACTAACACCTAACCTTACAATACAATTAAATAAATTACCTAAATTAAATACAATTAACTAAATTAAATACAAATACCTAAATTACAAAAACAAACAAACACTAAATTACACAAAATAAAAAACAAATGACAAGATATTTAAACTAATTACACCTAATCTAATAGCCCTATCAAAATAAAAAAGCCCCCCCCCCAAAAAAAAAAAAAACCTAACCTAAACTAAACTACCAATAGCCTTTAAAAGGGCCTTTTTGCAGGGCATTGCCCCAAAGAAATCAGCTCTTTTACCAGTAAAAACATACAAACAAACCCCAAACAGTAAAACCCACCACCCACACAACCAACCCCCCAAATAAAATCCTAACTAAAAAACCTAAGCTCCCCATTGCCCTGAAAAGGGCATTTGGATGGGCATTGCCCTTAAAAGGGCATTTAGCTCTATTGCTGCACAAACCCTAATCTAAAACTAAAACCCACCCAATAAACCCTTACAAAAACCTAACACTAACCCCCGAAGATCCCCTTACAGTTTTGAAGACCCAACATCCATCCTCAATGAAGCTGGCAGAAGTCCTCAACGAAGCGGCAATAAGTCCTCAATGAAGCCGGGAGAAGTCTTCATACAAGCCGGGAGAAGTGGTCCTCCAGACGGACAGAAATCTTTATCCATCAGCCAATAGGATTGAGCTTGCATTCTATTGGCTGTTCCAATCAGTTATAGCTATAGTTATAGCAAACTTCGTGCTTATGGTGTTTTGTTCTTACTATTGTCACGCCGTGCCGCTCTAGCCATTGCTAGGGGCATGGCGTCTCCTTCCCTGCTCATTGCCAGGGGCTGTGTCGGATCCGGATGCATGCGGTGCTGACGTCATCGCCACATGCTTCTCTCTCACTGATACCGGTCCGGACGTCTGTGACGCGAATCCTGCGTCTATGTAAGCCTATTCAAAACAATCTATCACTGCCCAAGTATAGGTGTTACTTTGTGTGCTCCTGGGTGTGATAGATCATTACTGCTGTATTGCCTTATTTTGTTTGAACCCTGCCTGTCTGATTACTCTGCCTGTTATACCCCTGAATTGCTGAATTGATATACTGCTGCTAAACTCTGCTTGTCTGACTACTCTACCTGTTTAACCCCTAAATTGCTGGACTGATACTCTACTGCTGCGGTCTTCCGCTATTACAAATATCATGGCGGGAAGGACGCTGTAATATTGCAGTGAGTGTTTAGAAGGGTGCACATGTATGCGGCGCAGTTTCTCGTTGACGGGTCACATGACCCGCGTCTCCACCTTAGCCTCAGATTGTACAGCTAGCGGAGTGGCGTCTTCCCTGATGCTATTATTTCAGCATTTAATCGACAGGAGAACTGCCGTGCTTCCTTGGCAAGTCTTTTACGATCAAGTTGTAACACTTCAGTCAGGCTGAGGTGTAGGGATAATTATTTGTCTGTTTGCCTAGTGTAGTCAAGTGCAGCAGTGCTAGTCTTTTTCTCAGAAGCCCTATCAGTATTTTTTTTATTTAAAGTTAAAGTACATAACATATTTACATATTTTTGTATTAAAAGGTTAAAATAAAATAATTTTATTTTTCTCTTTATTCTGCATAAAGGACATGGTAGTCTCTGTGTTTTGTTATTTATGTTATGTATTAAAGTACAAATTGTTGTCTATATGCAATTCTGCGCTGCTTGCTTAGCTAGAACTTTCTCATGTAGAGATAGGTTCTTGACCACTGAACCCAATGTCTCTCAGGTTGATGCTGTTCAGGCAATGCCACAGCTTTCTCCTCAAACGTCCCAAGCCTCAATCGCGCCACATGCAGTGCCCTGCAGTTCCTCTCAATGTACTAGAGGAGTTTATTTGACAGCAGAAATTGCTGCACAGGTATCTTCAGTGGTATCTGCTGCTTTATCTGCTTTTTCTATGTTAAAGAGAAAATTTGGACAGTATATTTCCTGCATCTGATGCTGAAGAAGTATTCTTCAGATTTTTAGATTTTGTCGTTGTCAGCCCTAGGAAGTATAGAAAATTTAATAAATTCTATGATGTTCCTTCCTCCATGGAAGTGTTTCTAGACTGTGCAATGGAGATTATTCACAGGAATGAGACTAGCCTGGGATACCTTTCTCCCCATCTCACGTCTTTAAAAAGATGTGAAACGGGGACTCTATTTAGTAGAAGGAGCCTTTTCTACTCTGGCTAAGAGAACTAAGATTCCTATAGAGGATAGCTGCTCTTTTAGGATCTCATGGTCAAGAAGCTGGTGGCTTATTTGATGAAGATGTATGTTAAACTCAAGATCTTCAAGGGCAACCTACAGTTTGTTTTGCCACTGTGTCAAGTGCGGCATCTTATTAGTGCGACGCCTTGTCTCATTCAAGTTTGGTAGAGACTCATTTGGAGGAGATCCAAGACAGAATTAAGGCTCTCAAGCTAGCCAATTCCTTTATTTCTGATGCTAGTTTTTAAACCGGGAGCCAAGATATCTGGCGCTTCCTTACAAGGTAGGACCTTGCTTGGACCTGGTCTGGCAGAAATTATTTCTGATCTTTCTGGCGGAAAAGGGTCTTTTCTACTACAAGTCAAGCAGATTTAAAAGAAATCAGTCCAGTCTTCTTGGAAACCCAATCAGTCTTGGACCAGGGGGAAGCAGTCTAAGAAATCCGCAGCTGAGTCTGAATCAGCATTTTGGTTTGCCTTGATCCAGGGTTGGATATGATTATGAGATGTCCCAGATCCTTGGGATAGTATTTGAAATAGAATTCAAACAATTTCCGCCGAGGGGCAAATTTCTCCTCACAAGATTATCTGCAGTCCAGGTCAGAAGAGAGGCATTCTTGAACTGTGTTCAGGACATTCCTTCCTGGGAGTGATAGTTCCAGTTCCAGTAAGGGAACAGGGCCTAGGATTCTATTTAACAAGTTTCTCAGAGTACCATCCTTCAAAATAAAATCCATTCTTCCTTTGGTTCTAGAGGGTCTGTTCATGACAAACATAGACCTAAATAATGTGTCTCTTCATGTTCCCATCCATAGGGATCATCGCAAGTTCCTGAGATTCGCCTTTCTTGTCAAACTCCTTCAGTTTGTGGTCCTTCCGTTTGGCCTTGCTACAGTTCCCAGAATTTTCTCAAAGATTCTGGGGGCTCTCTTGGTAGATATCTTGTTGTCTTTTCTACGTTCCCATGAATGGAAAGTGCATTTGGAAAGGAGTTCCATTGTTCCAGCTACAAGGATGGTTTTCTTGGGGACCATAATAACTTCTCTATCTATAAAAAAATTCTGATGGAGGTCAGAAAATCCTAAATTCTCTCCTTTTGCCTCTCTCTACAGTCTACTGTTTAGCTATCAGTGGCTTAATGTATGGAGGTACTTGGTCTGATGGTCGCTTCCATGGACATTATTCCCTTTGCTCAATTCCATTTGAGTGCTCAGCAGTTATACATGCTCAGACAATGGAACGGGGTCCATTTTGATCTGTCTTAGAGGATAGATCTTGATCAGTCGACAAGAGACTATCTTCCGTGGTGGTTTTCTCAGGAGCATCTGTCTTGGGGCACATGCTTCCTAAGATCTTCCTGGGTGGTTGTGACCATGGACGCCAGCCTGCTGGGCTGGGGAGCAGTATGGGACTCATTAAGGGCGCAAGGACTATGGACTCAGGAAGAGTCTGCTCTCCCCATAAACATCTTGTAGTTGAGAGTGATTTACAATATTCTGAAGGCTTGGCCTCAGTTGTCCTTAGCCCAGTTTATCAGGTTCCAGTCGGACAATATCTCCTTAGGGGTTTTCATCAACCACCAGGGAGGAACTTGGAGTTCCTTAGCCATGAAGGAGGTGGCTCAGATTGTTCAGTGGGAGGAAGCTCCCAAATGTTGTCTATCTGCTATCCACATTCCAGGAGTGGACAACTGGGAAGCGGATTCCTAAGCAGACAGACATTTCATCCCGGGGAGTGGCTTTTCCATCCAGAGGTGTTCTCCAGGTTAACCCTCGGGGGTGCTGGAGTTGCATCCTAGAGAGTCTCGGCAAAATGCCAAGCTTCCAAGGTAAGGTTCAAGGTCAAGAGATCCGCAGGCCACCCTGCTAGATGCTCTGATAGTTCCTTGGGATTTGAGTCTGGCATATCTGTTTGCTCCGTTTGCTCTCCTTCCACAAGTCATTGCTTGTATCAAACAGAAGAGAGCATCAGTAATTCTAATAGCTTCTGCATGGCCTCACAGGATCTGGTATGCAGACCTAGTGAAGATGTCACCTCTTTCACCTTGGAGGTTTCCTCTGAGGAAGGACCCTCTAACTTAGGGTCCTTTCCTTCATCCAAATATCGTTTCTCTGAAGCTGACTGCTTGGAGATTAAACGCTTAGTTCTGTCTAAGCTTGGTTTTTCTGAGTCGGTCATTGAGACCATGATTCAGGTTTGCAAGCCTGTTACTAGAACAATTTACCATAAGGTATGGCATTAATACCTTTATTTGTGGGAATCCAAGGCTACTCTTGGAGTAGGGTTTGGATTCCTAGGATCTTGTTTCTTCTCCAGGAAGGTCTGGAAAAAGGTGTTGTCAGTCAGTTCTCTGAAGGGTCAGATTTCGGCTTTGCAGTGTGATTCGCCTTTCCTTATTTTTCATGCTGATAAGGTGGTTCTTCGTACTAAGTTGGGTTTTCTACCTGATGTGGTTTTGGTTAGAAATATTTATCTGAAACTAGTTGTTCCTTTTCTATGTCCTAATCCTTCTTCTCATATGGAACGGTTGTTGTACAACTTGGATGTTGTGCGTGCTTTAACATTACAGGCGACTAAGGATGTTCGCCTGTCCTCTGCCCTGTTGTTTGTTTCTCTGGAAAGCATAAAGGCCAGTAGGCTACTGCTACTTCTCTTTCCTTCTGGTTGAGAAGTATATTTTGTTTTCCTTATGAGACTGCTGGTCAGCAGTCTCCTGAGAGAATTACGGCTCATTCCACAAGGGCTGTCTCCTCTTCTTGGGCTTTCAAAATTGAAGCTTCTGTTGAACAGATTTGCAAGACTGCAACTTGGTCTGCTCTTTTATTTCCAAATTTAACAAATTTGATGTTTTTGCCTCAGTTGAGGCTTCTTTTGGGAGAAAGGTTCTTCAAGCAGTGGTGCCCTCTGTTTAGGTTTGCCTGTCTTGTTATCCCTCCCTAGTCATCTGTGTCCTCCGCTTTGGTATTGGTTCCCACTAGTAATTGATGACATCGTGGACTCTCCATATCTTAGGAAAGAAAACAAAATTCATGCTTACCTGATAAATGTATTTATTTCCGGATATGGAGAGTCCACAACCCCGCCCTTTATTTAAGACAGTTTATTTTTTACTAAACCTCAGGCACATCTACACCTTTGTATTATTCCTTTTTCCATTTTCCTTTTGGTCGAATGACTAGGGATTGTGGGTAGGAAGTGACACTTAACAGCTCCTCCTGCTAACCAGGAGTGATATTCCCACTAGTAATTGATGACGTTGTGGACTCTCCATATCCGGAAATAAATACATTTATCAGGTAAGCATAAATTTTGTTTTCCTTCGGGCTGATGAGATTCCATAGCTTCATAACATGTAGGATATATATATTATAACATCTGGAAAGCTTACTTTCTTTGGTGTTTTTCTTGAGGTTTCATCTTGGAAATCTTTAAAATTCCCAGAATACTTCAGTTCCTTCTGGATAGACTGGATTAGGGCCTATCGGCTAGTTCTCGAAAGGGTCAGATATCTGCGTTAAAGGGATATTATACACTAGATTTTTATATAGCCTATACAGTGTTTTGTTTTTTTAAAGTATAGTTTTGCTTATTTTTAAATAACATTGCACTGATTTTCAGACTCCTAACCAAGCCCAAAGTTTTAAAAGTATACTGATGTATACCTACTCCAGCTTGCTCCTGTTTGTGTAAAAAGTATTTTCATATGCAGAGGAAGGGGGAGGAGGGGGGGGGTGTCTTCTCTATTTGGTATACAACCACTTTCAGTGTGTGTTCCAACTAAAATTTTCAACAGAGTTATACTGGGAGCTTCTAAGTAAGTTTTTAAATGGTTTTATACGTGATTTTTATATCAGTATCTGTGCATATTATTATTTATAGTAGTGTCTATTACATGCAGTTATATGAAAATTGGAATATACTGTCCCTTTAACTGTTTTGTTTCACAATAAGTTGGCTAAGTTGCCAGATGTTCAAACTTTTGTTCAAGCCCTGGTGAGAATTCGTCCTATTTTTGACCAATTTCTCCTCCTTGGAACTTGAAATAAGTTCTCTCTGTTCTGCTTTTGAAATTCTGCTTATTTTTTACCTTAAATGGTTGTCCTGGAAGGATCTTTTTCTTCTAGCTATTTCTTCAACTAGAAGAGATTCTGAATTATTAACTCTATCTTGTGATCCTCCATTTTTTACTTTTCACCAAGATAAGGCAGTCCTGTGGACCAAATATTATTTTCTTCTGAAGGTGGTATCTTCAGAAAATATTAGTCAGGAAATAGGTGTTCCTTCTTTGTGTCCAAAGCTTTCTAATCCAAAAGAAACATTACCTCACAACCTAGATGATGTCAGAGCTTTAAAGGTCTATATTCAGGCTACTAAAGACTTTAGACAAACTTACAGTTTATTTGTCCTATTCTGGTCCTAGTAAGGGTCAGAAAGCTATGGTGGTGGCCTTGTGGTAAAACACAGAAAAACATTCTACGAGATCAGTATCTACTTCCTGGGCTTTCAAAGGTGATGCCTCTTTGGAACAGATTTGCAAGGTGGCAACTTGGTCTTCCCTTCACACTTTTTCCAAATGTTATCATATTTGTTCCACCCATCCTTAACATGAACTCTGAGCTTGGGTATTGTAACCCACAAGTTATGAAGCTATGGACTCTCATCAGCTAAGAAGGAAAACAGAATTTATACTTACTTACCTATTTGTTCCACCCATCCTTAACATGGACTCTCAGCTTGGGTATTGTATCCCACAAGTTATGAAGCTATGGACTCTCATCAGCTAAGAAGGAAAACAGAATTTATACTTACTTACCTATTTGTTCCACCCATCCTTAACATGGACTCTCAGCTTGGGTATTGTATCCCACAAGTTAAGCTATGGACTCTCATCAGCTAAGAAGGAAAACAGAATTTATACTTACTTACCTATTTGTTCCACCCATACTTAACATGGACTCTCAGCTTGGGTATTGTATCCCACAAGTTAAGTTATGGACTCTCATCAGCTAAGAAGGAAAACAGAATTTATACTTACTGATAAATTTATTTCCTTCAGGTTGATGAGATTCCATAGCTCCCACCCTATTTTTGTATATGGGTGACAGTTCTTATTAGCAATTGATACCCCTGCTTTCTGTCTTTACTTACCTTTATTTCTGTCTCTCTCCTCCTTGCATCCCTTGTAACCTTGAGATGGCTCCCTGATCCAAGCAAGTGCTGAAGTAAGCACTGAAAACAAAGAAAGGAAAGCAAAAAGGATGCCTATATGTTATAGAGCAAGGAAACAAAGTACATTTGATATAGTTACAAGGATAATAGGAACCTGGTAAGACACTGTAAAAGCTGTCTGAGCATTAGGGCTTACCTTCCACATTTTTAAGGTAGACTCATGAATTCTACGTAAAAGAGTATAGCAACTTATCACACCTGCGAAAATGAGTCTGTGATTCCTGGTTTGCAGCCTCTTCTTTGTCCTTGAAGCGCAGGAGGGCTGAGGAAAAACCTTGCATCAGAAACGTTCTGTATAATAAAAAATATGTTAAACACACATATAAAAGATAACTCTAAAGAGGAAAACAGCATCCACAGGTCTAATCAAACTCTAGATTATTGTGTATTCAGACTAGCAATGCGTGTTGATGCAAGTACTAAAATATTTTTATAGATGTAGCTGAACATACAATTTAGTATCTGAGATAAAAGTAATTTGCATGGTCTGTCAAAAAACTGACTCTATACTACTCAAAATAATGAGATTAGTCAAAGTACATGATATTAGCGAGGTCAGTAGTAACTGAAGCTTAAAGCATACATAAAGTACATGAATTAGAAAATGTTGTGCATAAAAGTATCCTGTTCTATCAAAACAGTATCTCTGTTGTGTAACAGGAAAATAAAGTAAGAAAGCACCACAGTATATACGCTGTGGTTGAAACATGTACTGGTAATACAAAGCTATATAAAGCAATACAAAAAATGTCTGCATAATGATTATATTTGCAGATTAAGTACATATGTGCATGCCCCATTGCAGTTATCTAAATTTGAATATTGACTATGTTAAATTACAATACTATTCAGGCATTAAAAATATATATATATTATGGGTAAAGTCAGAAATCCGGGTAATCCTAGTATTACACGGGTAAACCTGACATTACCCAAGCGGATGTGGGTAGAGCCAGTTGTAATGTAATTCCTCCATCTAAACTATTTTTTTTTTGCCTCTGCCTGGGGGGTTCAAAGAAGGCGCCTTGCCGATCCTCTGGCATCTACCCCAAGTAAACCTTGGGGTTTGCCCCCCTTTAACCCCACAGGGGGAGGTAAAAAAGATAGCGAAGATGTGTGCATTACAGTGCATCGTATATATGTTTGATGCAGGGACTCAATGCACTTTGAAAAGATTTATCATGTTACATCGGTCTTTACCCACAGCCGCTTAAGTAATGTTAGATTTACACGGGTAATGCTAGGATTACCCAATCTCTTACTTTATCTGCAACATATATACACACACACATATATATATAGTTAGGGTTACATGACTATAATATGGGTGAATCCCAAATATACTGCCCAGAGGAATGATTTTTATATACAACCTATTGGTTTAACTGAGAACTAAACAAAGTTCTTAATAAAAATGAACAGTAGCTCTGAATGACTGAGTGAACTGCTGTCAATGCAAGAACATATGAGCATACCATTGTTTTGAGTAAATTACTGTATCGGATAAATTGATTGTGTAGTAATCAAAGGGTATCTACATGTCAGTAGCAGTAAGTAGTGAGATCCTCAGATTTGAGTCTACTCTTATTATTATTATTATTATACAAACTAAGGCAGTTTGATCAGCTTTCTGCATGGAAAGCAAGTTGTGGTAATACAGGATTGGCAGACCTGCATTAGACACCAACTGGAGTCAAACTGCCCCTTAGTGGGTTAAAAGGGGGTTACATTTGCTGCTCAACACACAAACCTGTGGACAGATGGGGGATACACAATCAAAAAGCAAATTGCTGTACATAAACTGTGAATAAAAGTATTTATACCACTACTAACCCACAGCATGAAAACATAAAAGAGAATGAAATTAAATTGCACAGAAAAACTTCTAAGCACCCAACCTTCCTAGCAGCTCTTGTAAGAGTTACTCACTGACCTTCATGGCATAAAAGGGGTTAAACTTGAATAAAACACCAAAATGCCTTAGAATCAACCAGATCAAATTAAAATTCGTCTGAAGCAGAGAGGGGGAACGGTTGTCAAGGAGAGGGGGTG
Source organism: Bombina bombina (assembly GCF_027579735.1). Taxonomy (NCBI): domain Eukaryota; kingdom Metazoa; phylum Chordata; class Amphibia; order Anura; family Bombinatoridae; genus Bombina; species Bombina bombina. The sequence goes on along the minus strand of NC_069502.1, from coordinate 1,081,683,946 downwards.
GAGCTTATTGCCATAACAATAAGCAGGCCCATAGCCTCAGTAATTTAAAATAACTGTCAAAATTTAGAAATGTGAAAAAAACATTGTTCCTAAGGTCTCTGTGTTCTCCTGGCCAACAACAATGCAATTTTTTAGATCTAACCGATAACTGCACAAGGCATTGTGGGAAATCCAGCTTGGTGCCGCAATATGCGGCTCCAAGACAGATTTCCTGCACGACTATTGGCCAAAAGGTGGAAACGTCATCACCTCTCTGCCAGATAGCGAAGATAGCCTTCTGCCGGTGGGCTGCCTTAGCAGCTCAGTGAAGACCATCGCTTAGAACAAATAAAGGAGCATTCAGCATGAAGTATTTTACACTTCATGAATGAAAGTCCCCTTTATTTGTTCCAATGGTAAATCCTAGCATTTCAGAAACGCTAGGATTTACCATCACTTTAAAACAACACAATTGGCCAATCATTACAAATCATCAAATTAGTACCGAACACCCCCTCACTTCGATGTCATAGGTTATCTCATATAAAAATTCATTCAAATCCCATGAATCATCTCATAAGAAAAAACAACTTTTAAACCCAATAATAACTGAGTAACATTAGACATCACGTTGCTAGGGATCGTTATGGTCACAGCAATGATATAGTGTAAAGTAGTGGGGGAAGTGGTTTTAAAGTATTATTGGGGGAAGCAGGTCTATTTAAAATCTACTTATTATTGAAGGTATTAACTCTAATATATATTTTGTTAGTGAAAGTAACTGGCTAATCAATAGAGATCATAACAGAACTTAATAATAATAATAATAATAATAATAATAATAATAAAAATAATAATATGGAAGGCATTCGCCTAGATTACGAGTCTTGCGTTAGCCTTAAAAATCAGCGTTGAGAGGTCCCAATGCTGCTTTTTAACGCCCGCTGGTACTACGAGTCTGGCAGGTACAGGTGTACCGCTCACTTTTTTTCCGCGACTCGAGCATACAGCAAATCCACTTACGTAAATTGCGTAGCCTATCTTTTCAATGAGATTTTCCTAACGCCGGTATTACGAGTCTTGGAAAAAGTGAGCAGTACACCCTCTCCTGTAAAGACTCCTACCACATTTAAAAGTCAGTAGTTAAGAGTTTTAACATAAAACTCTTAACTAAAGTGCTTAAAAGTACACTAACACCCATAAACTACCTATTAACCCCTAAACCGAGCCCCCCCCCCCACATCGCAAACACTAAAATACAATTTTTAACCCCTAATCTGCCGACCGGACATCGCCGCCACTTTAATAAATATATTAACCCCTAAACCGCTGCACTCCTGCCTCGCAAACACTAGTTACATTTTTATTAACCCCTAATCTGCCGTCCCTAACATCGCCGACACCTACCTACAATTATTAACCCCTAATCTGCCGCCCCCAACGTCGCCGCCACTATAATAAAGTTATTAACCTCTAAATATAAGTCTAACCCTAACACCCTCCTAACTTAAATATAATTTAAATAAATCTAAATAAAATTACTAGTGTTAAATAAATTATTCATATTTAAAACTAAATTACCTATAAAATACACCCTAAGCTAGCTACAATATAACTAATAGTTACATTATAGCCATCTTAGGATGTATTTTTATTTTACAGGCAACTTTGTATTTATTTTAACTAGGTACAATAGTTATTAAATAGTTATTAACTATTTAATAACTTCCTAGTTAAAATAAATACAAATATACCTGTAAAATAAAACCTAACCTAAGTTACAATTACACCTAACACTACACTATAATTAAATTAATTACCTAAATTAACTACAATTAATTACAATTAAATTAAATAAACTAAATTACGGAAAAAAAACACTAAATTACAGAAAATAATAAAATTATTACAATTTTTTTAAACTAATTACACCTAATCTAATCCCCCTAATAAAATAAAAAAGCCCCCCTTAATAATAAAAATCTGTACCCTACACTAAATTACATATAGCACTTAAAAGGGCTTTTTGTGGGGCATTGCCCAAAGTAATCAGCTCTTTTACCTGAAAAAAAAAATACAATACCCCCCAAAATTACAACCCACCACCCACACACCCAACCCTACTCTAAAACCCAACCAATTTCCCCTTAATAAAACATAACCATACCCCCTTGAAGATCACCCTACCTTGAGACGTCTTCACCCAACCGGGCAGATGTGGTCCTCCAGACGGGCAGAAGTCTTCATCCTATCCGGGCAGAAGAGGTCCTCAAGATGGCCAGAAGTCTTTATCCAGGCGGCATCTTCTATCTTCATCCATCCGGAGCGGAGTGGGTCCATCTTCAAGACATCCGACGCGGAGCATCCTCTTCATTCGACGGTGACTGGAACAATGACGGGTTCTTTAAATGACTTCATTCAAGATGGCGTCCCTTCAATTCCGATTGGCTGATGGAATTCTATCAGCCAATCAGAATTAAGGTAGAAAAAATCCTATTGGCTGATCCAATCAGCCAATAGGATTGAAGTTCAATCCTATTGGCTGATTAGAACAGCCAATAGGATTGAGCTCGCATACTATTGGCTGATTGGAACAGCCAATAGGATTTTTTCTACCTTAATTCCGATTGGCTGATAGAATTCTATCAGCCAATCGGAATTGAAGGACGCCATCTTGGATGACATCATTTAAAGGACCGTCATTGTTCCAGTTGCCGTTGAACGAAGAGGATGCTCCGCGTCGGATGTCTTGAAGATGGACCCGCTCTGCTCCGGATGGATGAAGATAGACGATGCCGCCTGGATGAAGACTTCTGTCCATCTGGAGGACCACTTCTGCCCGGATAGGATGAAGACTTCTGCCCGTCTGGAGGACCACTTCTGCCTGGTTGGGTGAAGACGTCTCAAGGTAGGGTGATCTTCAAGACGGTAGTGTTAGGTTTTATTAAGGGGGGATTGGGTGGGTTTTAGAGTAGGGTTGGGTGTGCGGGTGGTGGGTTGTAATGTTTGGTGGGGTATTGTATTTTTTTTCATGTAAAAGAGCTGATTACTTTGGGGCAATGCCCCGCAAAAAGCCATTTTAAGGGCTATTTGTAATTTAGTGTAGGGTAGGGATTTTTATTATTTTGGGGGGCTTTTTTATTTTATTAGGGGGATTAGATTAGGTGTAATTAGTTTTAAAAAAATGTAATTATTTTACTATTTTCTGTAATTTAGTGTTGTTTTTTTCTCGTAATTTAGTTTACTTAATTTAATTGTAATTAATTGTAGTTAATTTAGGTAATTAATTTAATTATATTGTAGTGTTAGGTGTAATTGTAACTTAGGTTAGGTTTTATTTTACAGGTATATTTGTATTTATTTTAACTAGGAAGTTATTACACAGTTAATAACTATTTAATAACTATTGTACCTAGTTAAAATAAATACAAAGTTGCCTGTAAAATAAAAATAAATCCTAAGATGGCTACAATGTAACTATTAGTTATATTGTAGCTAGCTTAGGGTTTATTTTATAGGTAAGTATTTAGTTTTAAATAGGAATAATTTATTTAATACTAGTAATTTTATTTAGATGTATTTAAATTATACGTAAGTCAGGGGGGTGTTATGGTTAGGGTTAGACTTAGATTTAGGGGTTAATAGCTTTATTATAGTGGCGGCGATGTTGGAGGCGGCAGAATAGGGGTTAATAATTGTAGGTATTGGTAGGTTGCAACAACATTGGGGGCGGCAGAATAGGGGTTAATAACTATAATGTAGGTGGCGGCGGTGTCCGGAGCGGCAGATTAGGGGTAAATAATATTATGCAGGTGGCGACGATGTCGGGGGCGGCAGATTAGGGGTTAATAAGTGTAAGATTAGGGGTGTTTAGACTCGGGGTTCATGTTAGGGTGTTAGGTGTAGGCATAAAAGGTATTTCCCCATAGGAATCTGAACGCTGCTTTTTTGCAGGTGTTAGGTTTTTTTGCAGCCGAATCTGCCCCATTGATTCCTATGGGGAAATCATGCACTAGCACGTTTTGACAGCTCACCACTACCATAAGCAGCGCTGGTATTGAGGTGAAATGTGGAGCTAAATTTTGCTCTCCACTCACTTTTTTGCGGTTAATGCCGGGTTTAGAAAAACCTGTAATACCAGTGTTGACTTAAGTGAGCGGTGAGAAAAAAATGCTTGTTAACCCCACACACCATTACCGACAAAAACTCGTAATCTAGCCGTATGGGTTGACATTGACATTATTGAAGTATAAATCATTTCATAATTGAATAAATTGTTTAGCCCTCAATATTTAATGTGCTATGAAATTACTATTCTGTGATGTAAAAAACACTAAAAATAAACTATATATTGAATATTTCACTGGAAGTTAAACTCCTATTTGTTTCATACTAAAAGAGTGTAGGGGCATGTCTGTATCATGCAATAGAAATAAGACAAATTAGGACTTTTAGAGTGAAAATGGATGTGAAAGAAAATGTGATTGAGGAAAACTGCCCTTGCTGATTAAAGACACGTGGCTAAGCAGCCAAGGTAGTAAACAAAGCAGAAGAGATGCATACCAAAATATCAGTTTAAAGGGACATGGACAAGCAGTTAGGGTAGTAATGAAAGCAAAAGAAATGCATACCAAAATAATACAGTTTAAAGGGACATGGACAAGCAGGTAGGTACAGGCAAAGTCTTAGAGGCCACCCAGGGGATGATCTACTATCCGTTGGAAAGTGGCTGTGGCATTTTTCAGGCCAAATGGCATGATTTACAACTGATATAGGCCAAACGGGTTTATGAAAGCAGACTTGCAGTGTAAAGTTAAAAAATTTTTACGTACACGACTTTCTATTTTTTTTTTTTTTACCGCTTAGGTAACCAGCATTGTCATTGATGTTTTCCCCCAATGGCATCCTGACCCTGCAGTGACATTCTGACATCCTGACCCAGAGCTCAGGTGAGTGGTAAATAATAAAGTCAGTTCTGTCCTGGTAGTGGTGTGGTTTACTCACTCAGAGGATTCATAAATTATTATTTACCACCCGGTCCTCCTTGTGACTGACTTTTACTGCAGTGTGTAACCCAGCCTCTTCCTAACTAGTAGTGCCAAGGGCAGCAGGGCGGCTATGGCCATTGGGGAAAACAAACTTACTAGAATTATATAGTAGGTGTAGCACAAGAGGATCAGGTAGTACCGAGGAGGGTCTGTGGGGCATGATGAAATTGCTATTGAGTGCTGTTCTGCCTAACTCGCTATGAGAGGAGGGTGTGGACGAACTGGGATCAGCCGCACAAAGTGACAACAGAAATGTGTGCAAATTGCTGTGCATGATTCCAGGGTCAATAGAACATGTTCTGTGAGAGGTAGGTTTGTTTGTCAGTCGCAAGTACCTGCTCTGCATCACCCACAGGGCTTACTCTCTCTCTTTTTTTTTTTTATTATCTATTTCACATGGAGTTGGTATTTTCCACAAAATGTTGCCGGTACAAATTACCTAGAACACATTCTGTGAGAGGTTGGCTTACAAATAGCAACCTGCCTGATGCATAATGGCAGCATATGTGAGTGGACCCATACATTTGATGGCTTGCTCTTAACAGCAACTTAGTTGTCCCTTCTGTGTTTATACAAATGTCCATGATATGCCTAGAACTACTTGAATGTGCATGTATTGTGTGTATGTTGTGTATCTGCATATATGTTGTGTGTGTATGTTGTGTGTCTTCATGTTTATCTTGTGTCTGCGAGTATGTGAATGCTGTGTGTCTGATTTGTTATGCAGCACTACCGTTGTCTGATTTGTTATGCAGCACTACCACTGTCTGATTTGCTATGCAGCACAATCACTAGCACTACCATTGTCTGATTTGTTATGAAGCACAACCACTGCCTGATTTGTTATGCAGCACTACCACTGTCTGATTTGCTTTATAGCACTGTCTGATTTGTAATGCAACACTACCACTGTCTGATTTGCTATGCAGCACTACTGTTGTCTGATTTGCTATGCTGCACTACCACTGTATGATTTGTTATTCAGCATAACCACTGACTGTTTTGTTATGCAGCACAGCTACTGTCTGTTTTGTTATGCAGCACAACCACTGTCTGATTTGTTACACAGCACAACCACTGCCTGGTTTGCTATGCAGCACTACCACTGCCTGATTTGTTTTGCAGCACTACCACTGCTTGATTTGTTATGCAGCACTACCACAGCACTACCATTGCCTGATTTCCTATGTAGCACTACTGTTGTCTGATTTGCTATGCTGCACTACCACTGTATGATTTGTTATGCAGCACTACCATTGTCTGATTTGTTATGCAGCAATATTGTTGTCTGATTTGTTATGCAGCATAACCACTGTCTATTTTGTTATGCAGCACAGCTACTGTCTGTTTTGTTATGCAGCACAACCACTGTCTGTTTTGTTATGCAGCACAACCACTGTCTGATTTGTCATACAGCACAACCACTGTCTGATTTTTTGTACAGCACTACCACTGTCTGATTTGTTATGCAGCACAACCACTATCTGATTTGTTATACAGCACAACCACTGCCTGATTTGCTATGCAGCACTACCACTGCCTGAATTGTTATACAGCACAACCACTGTCTGATTTGTTATACAGCACAACCACTACCTGATTTGCTATGCAGCACTACCACTGCCTGATTTGTTTTGCAGCACTATCACTGCCTGATTTGTTATGCAACACTACCACTGTCTGATTTGCTATGCAGCACTACCACTGTTTGATTTGCTATGCAGCACTACCACAGCACTACCATTGTCTGATTTGTTATGCAGCACTACCGCTGTCTGATTTTCTATGCAGCACTACTACTGTTTGATTTGCTATGCAGCACTACCACAACACTACCATTGCCTGATTTGCTGTGCAACACTACCACTGCCTGATTTGCTATGCTGCACTAACACTGTTTGATTTGCTATACTGCGCTACCACTGTTTGATTTGAATTTAGCCACCAATCAGCAAACACTACCCAGGTGCTGAACCAAAAATGGGCCAGCTCCTAAGCTTATGAAGAAAAATTTATAATAGGAGTTAATTAGAAAGTTGCTTAAAATTCCATGCTCTAGCTGAATCATGATAGAAAAAATGTGGGTTTCATATCCCTTAAACTAGCAATGGGATGGTTTGTAATCGGGGGTGGGGGGGTGGCAAAATGTATCCTCACCTGTGTGGCCAAAAATCCTAGCACCGTCCTGCATCTGCATAATGTGTAACTATACATGTGGTGTCAAAGAGCTTCTCAACTTCTGCAACTTATTCTGTCTGGTGGGTTGGAGGACCAAGACCTTCTGCCCCACTAAGAAGCTTCGGTTACAGGCATCCCTGTCATACTAGACCTTCTGCTGGGTTTGCGCTGCTTGAAGATTTTCATGGACCACTCCAGTCAGGTACTCATAGCAGTCTCGCAGTTCTAACACATACAGGATGATGAGGGATTCTTCCTCATCTGCTTGCCCTCCCAGTATACCATACGTAGATCTAGGGGTCCTCTAACCCTCCTCCCATACAATAACTCAAACAGGGAGAACCCTGTTGATTCCTGGGGTACTTCTTGATAGGCAAAGAGAAGGTTTGTCAGGAATCCCTCCCAGTCCCTGAGTTTACAAAGGGCCTGAGCATCTGTTTTAGGGTGCCATTGAACCTTTTTGCAAAGTTCATTAGTCTGGGGATGGTAGGGGGAACTCCTACTGGGCTTAATCCCACAGGTAAACTCCCCAGCGTGTGATCTGTCACCCAGTCAAGCCTTGGAGATGTACTGTCCTTCCTCTACACGTGGGTTCACTGTGCACTCCAGTCACCCTGGATGGGTACTTTCACCGGCAGCAGGGACACAGGATTGGGTGAACCGTTATGCTCAGCCTGGCCTGGGGGCCCCGCGGCGGCCCGATCTGTCCGTCCCCAGAGGCATACCAACCTACCCGGATGAAAGCTGGGGTAAGCAACAGGAGGGACTATTAATTAAGACTCTGGTTCATGTTACTGTACTAAATCCCCAATTCAGCCTCATTTTTCGCATGAACGACCCGCACGGAGGGGCAGATCCCTCAGAGCGGTCGCAGACCGCATTGGAAGCTCTGAGCGGAATCCTGTTTTTTTCTCTTTATCCAGCATGGATATCGACCCGTTTGCGATCTCCCAAACATCAGCTTAGAACATGGGACCCTGGTAGACTATCTGCTGTTAATTAAGCTCAGCTCATGGACAGCATGGGATCTGACTCATATTACAATCAGTAACGTTATCTCTGTTGAGAGACTATGGTGAGAACTATACCCCTGAATCCAAAGAGGAGATATATCGGTACTTAGAATGTCAATGGGTCTTGCAACTTTAGTTAAAACTATAGTTTCACACTAGTATAAGGCTGGGTCTAAAAGCTATCAATCTATAATTCTAAAGTGTGACAAGCATGAGAGTTATCCCCTGTTTCATGACACTACAAACACAGATGCCATCCATACCCTAGACGCATCTTAATGCCTGGTATCTCCCCCCCCAGAAGTAGGGAATGCCCCACAATAGATGTGAATAGTTTCCTGTCACTTGTCTATCATTATACCACTAATGTTTTGGCTAACTAAGTCTTTGTTCTCGATGTATGTCACTTTAAGATCGATGTATGCCGCTACATGGGATTATGAGCTCCTCCACTTCTTGTTGAGCTTACTCCCACAAAGCGTAGGTCAGGTTCATGTGTTGGTCTTAAAGATCATGTCAGTATTATATATTTATATAAATGGGAGGCTAGTAATTTCCCAAGGTTGCTCATACCCCTTAATATAAAACTATGCCTAAGAGTTATACAGAGCAAGCACTTTTAAATCTCATATCTCAAATCCCACTTACTTATTTCCAGTATTGGTACTTCATTACCCACATTATACGCCATACAGAGGTAAACGCTAGGGGCTAGCATTGAATTATTTTATGCAAAGCTAGTTATTTAGAGAATTGTACACTCCATAGAATATATATGACTTAACTCCGTGCTATAATGTTTTGCTGACATATCCTGTACAGCCTGACCTTTACACAATACTGTTAACACTGCAAGTTATGATGCCTTTACCCCTATTGATATTATCTAGGTTACTAAAATGTTGAGATTGTTGCATTACCATCATCATGGCCCAAGAGTGACCTTAGAGAGGTATTAGTCCCCCTTCGTTATGTTATATGAAAATGTATGGGCCCAGGAGTGGTCTTTTGTTATAAGGGGAATCATAAAATGTAAAAACAAGGTTTAATTTAGGTTTGATCTATATATTTTACAGACACTACCGTGTGTCCTGGAATAGCGGTCAATATTTTGCATTGATTACTAGTTTCATGTATTTATCTTATTTTTCCTATGATTGTTTGTAATATTTTCCTTGAAACCTCAATAAAAACTTTATTAAAAAAAAAAAAAGCCCTATATGTATGATGTTATCAACAAACCCCAAATGCCTATTACCTATTAAAGGGCACATTTATCCACATATTCCAGGCTTTTGTATGTCTGAATTTACAAAATGTCGATATTTTTTTTTTATCTGTCTGACCTACATATGACCTGCACAGAATATTTCCAGTAGCCACCAAATAACCATACAAGTTCTAAATGTTTGCAATTGTTTTGTTTTTAACAGAGACTGTTGCTGTAGTACTATTTACCACTACCTTGTCTCTAATGTTGCTAAAGACCATTTCCTTCTAAAACCACAACAAGAATGATTCTCATGGGAAAAAAGTGAATCTAAAGTTCAATCTAAATCATTAATTCTTAATGTGACTGTTGATTTAGTATGAAAACCTCTGCAGTACCTGGTGTGAGAAACAGTAATAAGTGGTTATTGGCTGGGTGGCTGCATAAGGTCTAAACCCCCTATTACGTCCTACGTAGTGTAGCATAACATGAAATAATAAGACAGCACACCAAGTTGGGAGGAAAAGACCGGTCACGGTCGCGTTTATTAAAATAAACGAATAACTAATGCCTAAAGCGTTATTCGAATTTACCTTAGGCACTTTACTTAATACCAAACTTGGCAACAAGTTCGTTAACAACAAAACGTTGGCGGCATCTCACCCTAACCTAGCCCCTTTAGTCAGATGGTCAAGGCCCCTTTCGATGCCTGCAACGTGACACCCGGCTGTCACGCCCAATGGCACTGAGAGAGAGCTGTGATGGTTTAGAGGTGTTCGGTCTTGTTCGCCAGGGAGAGGACCCCCAGGCCGGCGCCTGGCGGGCGTAACCCCCCCCTTTTATTAGACCGGCACTCTTCTCTCTCCGTGCCCGCTCCCCAGGGCCCTGACCACCCGCCTAACTAGGCATCAACCCAACCCAGTACGGTGACCTCTCACAATCGAATCGTACAACCCTATTGATAGAGGTGGGTGACTAAATTAAGAACCCAGTCTTACATAAGGCTAGCTCAAATAAACCTACCCCTGCCGGGTTAGCTCACCCTACAAGCCGCATCGCAGCCAATCCACTGCTACTCCGGGGACGGGTGGGCGGGAAACTTTCCTCTTGAAGTCTGGAACCGAAAAGAGGCCGGATACTCTGCTGCAGGACCCTATAAAGGTAAGAACAAAACACCGCCTCCTCTCCTGCAACAATGTAACAAACAAAACACAATCTCCAGACTTCAAGTTGGTAATCCCTTAGTGATGTTACAGGCCCACTAGAGGGCCCTCCACTCTCATAAGGTCTAAACCCCCTATTACGTCCTACGTAGTGTAGCATAACATGAAATAATAAGACAGCACACCAAGTTGGGAGGAAAAGACCGGTCACGGTCGCGTTTATTAAAATAAATGAATAACTAATGCCTAAAGCGTTATTCGAATTTACCTTAGGCACTTTACTTAATACCAAACTTGGCAACAAGTTCGTTAACAACAAAACGTTGGCGGCATCTCACCCTAACCTAGCCCCTTTAGTCAGATGGTCAAGGCCCCTTTCGATGCCTGCAACGTGACACCCGGCTGTCACGCCCAATGGCACTGAGAGAGAGCTGTGATGGTTTAGAGGTGTTCGGTCTTGTTCGCCAGGGAGAGGACCCCCAGGCCGGTGCCTGGCGGGCGTAACCCCCCCCTTTTATTAGACCGGCACTCTTCTCTCTCCGTGCCCGCTCCCCAGGGCCCTGACCACCCGCCACAAGAGCCAGGCGTTCTCTTGCCGCCACTTAACCGACAGGCACCTACAATAAAATAACATGTCAACAGTAACAAATAACCAAATGAACAATAACAATCAGCTTTTTTTTTTTTTTTTTTGAACTATAATACCCTCAACAAAGTGCTCTTAATGTCTGAGAGAAACATGTCCAACCCGACATCAGTCAGATGGACCCCATCAGGGCGAAATAGGTCCTTCTTGTCGGCCGTTATCCCATCGTGTCTAATCACGAAGCCCCCCAAGGCCGTGACCGCTCTTCCCAACTCTCTATTGACCTTCTTCCGCACGTTATAGGCTGCTTTCTGGGTCACAATGTGTCGCCAATGCAGCCGAGCAACCACATTTGACCAACCTATTTTGACCTCTTTCAACCACGTGTGCACCCATTTAATATCCGCTGTCATCCTTTTAATAAGGTCCAGGGCCGGTAATGCACCTAAGTCATTACCCCCCAAATGCAGCACAATGACATTCGGCTGCCCCCACCTCCTATGTGCATCCTGCAAAAAGGCTGGTAAATCGTCCCACACAAGACCCCTGCGTCCCAACCACCGGAAGTTTGCCCTGGACGTTCGGAATCCAAGTTGTCGCCCTTCCGGCATCCGCAGTGCCCTGATGGACGCCCAGTGGATAAATGAGTGTCCCACTATCCACACTCGAACCGGTGGTGAACTTCCCACTGTACCTGGTAAAACAGACGACACCAAATTAAACCTGGGCTAGCGCCCTAGCCCCGCAACAACCGCCCACTCACCTTCTGAAAATCCATCAGCAGCCCTGTCCCCCACACGTACCCGCCAACCCACCGGGTGTCGCGCAGAATCCAACTCGCATAACGCTCAAAGCCACCAGGCCGCCACCTATCCTAGCAATGCGGACCTGGTGTGGGCCTAATATATGCCTTAAATTGGGCCGACTTCCATCTTCCCAAGCGCTTAATCTCCGCCGATGATTCCCCTTTCTCCGCTGCGCTAGTTGCAGCGCCTATCCGAAAGGAATGGGCCGCTATTCTCTTCGGGTCCAAGCCCGCCAACTCAGCCGTCTTAGCGAGAACTCTCCTAAACTGAAATTTGGACAATGTGGACCCATCCTCGTGCACGAGAAATTGCGGGCCTTGTCCTGGACGGAGTTTCGCAAACTCCTCTACGCAACGCACAGGGCAGCATATTGCTACCTCATGGCGCACGAGAGGCAGCCATGTGCCTTTGCCCTCCTGGTCGGTTTTAGACCTAGGCACGTACAATAGCACACCCCCTCGTGCTAATCGAACGTGCTCCGCCAATACCCCACCAGACCCCTCCGTCTTCGACGAGGAGACCAGTTCGCTCACCCGAAGGGCACCCGCAAATGCCAACGCAAAAGCGGTTCTAAACAGCAACGTCTCGTAGTCAGACTTGCATACGTCTGGCAGGCACCGAGCCAACTGCTCTAGCCTGTCCACTGTAATCGGTTCCCTTTTATCCTTCACGCGGGGAGCAGTTCTCCCCCATCCCTTCAGCACTTTCCTTACTAGGAAAGCCCTGGAGTGGTCGACAAAACCCAAAGCCTGGTTAAAGAAAGACACCGCTGCCAGCCTACCAACTGCTCCAGCCCTGCTAATGCCTTCCCCTTTCAACTGAGCCAACCATCCCAACACTTGCACCCTCGAGGCCCCTTGTACCTGAACCTCCCTCTGCCGACAGAAAGTCACCCATCTGTTCCAGTGGCCCAGGTAAGTAGCCCATGTCTTCGGAGCCAGTGATGTCTTAACTAGCCCGAGGATGCCTTCCCAGCCTTCGCCAGAACTTCCCGAGCGGTCTGCTTCGATGGGTGCCTGGGACGAAGATCCGGCCTGCTCTCTTTGCTCTGTGCACTGTCCTGCCACCACTAGCGCACTGGATGCTTCTGCTGCCATTGTGGAAGTATTCCTACTCGATACCTGGGGAGACAAATTAACTTGGGGAGTACTCTGGGCAACGGGTGGAGCATCAAAAGAGCGATTCCTCCCCTCCACCCTGAGATCCCCCCCAGCGTCCATCCCCAGAGCTGCAACCACAGCCCTTCTAATCAACAGTTCTTGCCCAGGCCCCTCCTGGGCATGAGCACTAAACCCTTGAGGGGCCTGCTGCCTGGCCATCTCATGCAGCGCAATCTCCACAGCTCTCTGTATCATTGCCTCTTGTCCCAGTGCAGTCTGCGGTGCCTCAGGCCTACACCCCGAAACTCCTGGCCTGTCACCACCAAGCCTCATATTCCCAGGCACCATACGCCCATACACATCCTCACCAACCGTAACACACTGTGACCCATGTGCACTGACATGCGTTATCCCCGCATGTGTCCTCCCTCTGCCCCCAGTGACATCCCTCATACTCCTGCCACTGCTGGCTTCCATGACTCTCACAGTATTGCTGCCCATATTCATGCCCCTTCCAGCTCCAGACACTCTCACATGACCGCTAGCACTAGGCCCCCCTTGCGCCTGCGCGCCTGTACCTCCGCGACTCATGTCTGCCTGCGCCGTCTGCGCAGGCCCCACAGCTCTCAACCCCACAGACTCACACCTCCAGCCAGCATCCACCAGGCCTTGGCGCTCCTGCGCCCTCACTACAGGCCCATCAGTACTCGTGTGCGCATGCGCGCTTGTACTAGGCCTCGCCTCCTCGCTGTGCTGCTGAGATCCTGCCGCCCCAGCCGCCCTAATGACGACCGGTAAGTCCTGCAGCCTCCGCTGTGCGCTGCCCTCTGCCGCCCCGCCCGCGACCGGGAGCCTCCCCAAGTTACCTGGGCCGCTCCGGTCGCGGGTGGTGTCCTCCGGTCCTCTGACCCTCCCTCCAAGATGGCGGCCGCACTCCTCCTCCTCCGATGAGCTGGAGGAGAACATCTCGCGCGACCCGCCATCTGAGAGGGATGGGCCTGCTGCGCACTCTGCCATTTGGGGCCTCGTGGACCCTGAAACACCTGCTCCACTCGCCACAACCCCACCGCCAGCCAGGGCCGCGCTCCCGCCCTGCCCTTGAGCCTCAGGGGCCATCACAGAAGCCAATGATTGGGCCAGGGCTAGTACCGCCGCCATGGCTACCGGTGGCAATGCAGGCAAAGCCCCAGCCTGTTCACACCCTCCGGTGACAGCCGGACCCCTGCCAGCCTCACACCTCTCCCCAGGGGCCTCCCGCCCCCCACTAGTGCCGGCCTGGGCCTCCACACCGCCCATACACCCCGGCTGAGAAAGGGACACATCCCTGGGCCCAACAGAGCCACCCCCTTTTTTCCCTGCACCCCCTCTCCCCTTATTAGCCTGTCCTTTCCCCTTATTGAAACTCCTCTGGGTAGGCCTTTTGGGAGGGGTGGGGGGAACAATTTCATCAAACCCATGCTCCTCTGCTTGTCTTGCAGGTCCTCTCTTCCTGGATGACATCTCCACAACCTCTCTATATCTTTTGGGTGGTAGAGATTTCCTCCTGGATCTATCCATCAGCAAAACTTCCTTCAGGGACACAGAAGACACTTTCCTCTTGAAGTCTGGAACCGAAAAGAGGCCGGATACTCTGCTGCAGGACCCTATAAAGGTAAGAACAAAACACCGCCTCCTCTCCTGCAACAATGTAACAAACAAAACACAATCTCCAGACTTCAAGTTGGTAATCCCTTAGTGATGTTACAGGCCCACTAGAGGGCCCTCCACTCTCATTCTATATTTGATTACTTTATATACTATATGGGCTAGATAATGGTACAAACAGCATACTAACCTAAGAGGAAGTAAAGGATTTAACAAAAAAACTTAATTTATGTAAGAACTTACCTGATAAATTCATTTCTTTCATATTGGCAAGAGTCCATGAGCTAGTGACATATGGGATATACAATCCTACCAGGAGGAGCAAAGTTTCCCAAACCTCAAAATGCTTATAAATACACCCCTCACACCCACAATTCAGTTTAACGAATAGCCAAGCAGTGGGGTGATAAAGAAAGGAGTAGAAAGCATCAACAAAGGAAATTTGGAAATAATTGTGCTTTATACAAAAAATCATAACCACCATAAGAAGGGTGGGCCTCATGGACTCTTGCCAATATGAAAGAACTGAATTTATCAGGTAAGTTCTTACATAAATTATGTTTTCTTTCATGTAATTGGCAAGAGTCCATGAGCTAGTGACATATGGGATATCAATACCCAAGATGTGGAGTCTTCCACTCAAGAGTCACTAGAGAGGGAGGGAATAAAAATAAAAACAGCCATAATCTGCTGAAAACATTAGTCCACAACCCAAAAAAATAAGTTTATTTCATATTTGAAAGAAAAAAACTTAAATCAAAAGCAGAAGAATCAAACTGAAACAGTTGCCTGAAGAACTTTTCTACCAAAAACTGCTTCCGAAGAAGCAAATACATAAAAATGGTAGAATTTAGTAAATGTATGCAAAGAGGACCAAGTTGCTGCTTTGCAAATCTGATCAACTGAAGCTTCATTCTTAAAAGCCCACGAAGTGGAGACTGATCTAGTAGAATGAGCTGTAATTCTCTGAGGCGGGGTTTGACCCGACTCCAAATAAGCTCGACGAATCAAAAGTTTCAACCAAGAAGCCAAGGAAATAGCAGAAGCTTTCTGAACTTTCCTAGGACCAGAAAATAAAAAAAATAGACTGGAAGTCTTCCTAAAATTTTTAGTAGCTTCCACATAATATTTTAAAGCTCTTACCACATCCAAAGAATGTAAGGATCTCTCCAAAGAATTCTTAGGATTAGGACATAAAGAAGGAACAACAATTTCTCTACTAATGTTGTAAAAATTCACAACCTTAGGTAAAAATTGAAAAGAAGTCCGCAAAACTGCCTTATCCTGATGAAAAATCAGAAAAGGAGACTCACAAGAAAGAGCAGATAGCTCAGAAACTCTTCTAGCAGAAGAGATAGCCAAAAGGAACAACACTTTCCAGGAAAGTAGTTTAATGTCCAAAGAATGCATAGGCTCAAATGGAGGAGCCTGTAACGCCTTCAGAACCAAATTAAGACCAAGGAGGAGAAATTGATTTAATGACAGGGTTAATATGAACTAAAGCCTGTACAAAACAGTGAATATCAGGAAGTATAGCAATCTTTCTGTGAAATAAGACAGAAAGAGCGGAGATTTGTCCTTTCAAGGAACTTGCAGACAAACCCTTATCCAAACCATCCTGAAGGAACTGTAAAATTCTAGGAATTCTAAAAGAATGCCAGGAGAATTTATGAGAAGAACACCATGAAATGTAAGTCTTCCAAACTCTATAATAAATCTTTCTAGAGACAGATGTACGAGCTTGTAACATAGAATTAATCACTGAGTCAAAGAAACCTCTATGACTTAGAACTAAACGTTCAATTTTCATACCTTCAAATTTAATGATTTGAGATCCTGATGGAAAAACGGACCTTGAGATAGTAGGTCCAGCCGTAACGGAAGTGGCCAAGGCGGCAACTGGACATTCGCACCAGATCCGCATACCAAAACCTGTGTGGCCATGCTGGAGCCACCAGCAACCCAGAAGACTGTTCCATGATGATTTTGGAGATCACTCTTGGAAGGAGAACTATAGGCGGGAAGATGTAAGCAGGATGATAACACCAAGGAAGTGTCAGTGCATCCACTGCTTCCACCTGAAAATCCCTGGACCTGGACAGGTATCTGGGAAGTTTCTTGTTTAGATGAGAGGCCATGAGATCTATCTCTGGATGGAGAGACCACTCCCCTGGATGTAAAGTCTGGCGGCTGAGATAATCCACCTCCCAATTGTCTACACCTGGGATATGCACCGCAGAGATTAGACAGGAGCTGGATTCCGCCCAAGCAAGTATCCAAGATACTTCTTTCATAGCTGATGATTGACATAAGCCATGGTTGTGATATTGTCTGTCTGAAAACAAATGAACGGTTCTCTCTTTAGCAGAGGCCAAGACTGAAGAGCCCTGAGAATTGCACGGAGTTCTAAAATATTTATTGGTAATCTCGCCTCTTGAGATTTCCAAATCCCTTGTGCTGTCAGAGCTCCCCAAACAGCTCCCCAACCTGAAAGACTCGCATCTGTTGAGATCACAGTCCAGGTTGGCCGAACAAAAGAGGCCCCTTGAACCAAACGATGATGATCTATCCACCATGTCAGACAGTGTCGTACATTGGGATTCAAGGATATTAATTGTGACATCTTTGTATAATCCCTGCACCATTGATTCAGCATGCAAAGCTGTAGAGGTCTCATATGAAAACGAGCAAAGGGGATCGCGTCCGATGCTGCAGTCATGAGACCTAAAACTTCCATGCACATAGCCACTGAAGGGAATGACTGAGACTGAAGGTGCCGGCATGCTGCGACCAATTTTAAATGTCTCTTGTCTGTTAGAGACAGAGTCATGGACACTGAATCTATCTGGAAACCTAAAAAGGTGACCCTTGTCTGAGGAATCAAGAAACTTTTTGGTAAATTGATCCTCCAACCATGTTTCCGAAGAAACAACACTAGTTGATTCGTGTGAGATTCTGCAGTATGTAAAGATTGAGCTAGTACCAAGATATCGTCCAAATAAGGAAACACCACAATACCCTGTTCTCTGATTACAGATTGTAGGGCACCCAGAACCTTTGAAAAGATTCTTGGAGCTGTTGCTAGGCCAAATGGAAGAGCAACAAATTGGTAATGCTTGTCTAGAAAAGAGAATCTCAGAAACTGATAGTGTTCTGGATGAATCGGAATATGAAGGTATGCATCCTGCAAGTCTATTGTGGACATATAATGTCCTTGCTGAACAAAAGGCAGAATAGTCCTTATAGTCACCATCTTGAAAGTTGGTACTCTTACATAACAATTCAAAATTTTCAGATCCAGAACTGGTCTGAACAAATTTTCTTTCTTTGGTACAATGAATAGGTTTGAATAAAACCCCAAACCTTGTTCCTGAAGAGGAACTGGCATTATTACCCCTGAAGACTCCAGGTCTGAAACACACTTCAGAAAAGCCTGAGCTTTTACTGGATTTACAGGGATGTGTGAGAGAAAAAATCTTCTCACAGGAGGTCTTACTTTGAATCCTATTCGATACCCTTGAGAGACAATGCTCTGAATCCAATGATTTTGGACTGATTTTATCCAAAAATCCTTGAAAAACCTTAATCTGCCCCCTACCAGTTGAGCTGGAATGAGAGCCGCACCTTCATGCGGACTTAGGGGCAGACTTTGGTTTCCTAAATGGCTTGGATTTATTCCAATTTGAGGAAGGCTTCCAACTCGAAGCAGATTCCTTGGGAGGAGGATTGAGTTTTTGTTCCTTATTCTGACGAAAGGAACGAAAACGGTTAGAAGCCTTAGACTTACCCTTAGGTTTTTTATCCTGAGGCAAAAAAACTCCTTTTCCTCCAGTGATAGTTGAAATAATAGAATCCAACTGAGAACCAAATAAATTATTACCTTGGAAAGAAAGAGATAGTAATCTAGATTTAGATGTCATATCAGCATTCCAAGATTTAAGCC
The DNA here is from genome assembly GCF_027579735.1 of Bombina bombina. Taxonomy (NCBI): domain Eukaryota; kingdom Metazoa; phylum Chordata; class Amphibia; order Anura; family Bombinatoridae; genus Bombina; species Bombina bombina. The sequence continues at coordinate 1,081,665,276 of NC_069502.1, read as the reverse complement.
ATAAAGCTCTTCTAGCTAATACAGCTAAAGACATGGATCTAACATCAATTTTGATAATATCAAAAATGGCATCACAAATAAAATGATTAGCATGTTGCAGTAAGCGAACAATGCTAGATATGTCAAAATCCAATTCACATTGCGTTAAATTTTCCAACCAGAAAGTTGATGCAGCCGCAACATCACCCAAAGAAATAGCAGGTCTGAGAAGATGACCTGAATATAAATAGGCCTTTCTTAGATAAGATTCAAGCTTCCTATCTAAAGGATCCTTAAAGGAAGTGCTATCTTCCATAGGAATAGTGGAACGTTTAGCAAGAGTAGAAATAGCCCCATCAACTTTGGGGATCTTTTCCCAAAACTCTATAGATTTTGCTGGTAAAGGTTATAAAGGAAGTACCTGGCTTATTCCATTCCCTAGAAATCATATCAGAAATAGCCTCAGGAATGAGAAAAACACCTGGGGAAACCACAGGAGGTTTAAAAACAGCATTTAAACGTTTATTAGACTGAACGTCAATAGGACTGGTTACCTCAATATCCAAAGTAATTAACACTTCTTTTAATAAAGAACGCATATACTCTATTTTAAATAAATAAGTAGATTTGTCAGTGTCAATATCTGAGGAAGGATCTTCTGTTTCAGATAGATCCTCATCAGAGGAGGATGAATTATCATGTTGTTGGTCATTTGAAATTTCATCAGCTAAATGAGAAGTTTTAAAAGACCTTTTACGTTTATTAGAAGGTGGAAAAGCAGACAAAGCCTTCATAATAGAATCAGAAACAAATTCTTTAAAATTTACAGGTATATCATGCACATTAGAAGTTGAAGGAACTGCAACTGGCAATGTACTATTACTGATGGAAACACTATCTGCATGTAAAAGTTTATCATGACAACTATTACAAATGACATTCGGTGGAATAATTTCTACAATTTTACAACAAATACACTTACTTTTGGTAGAACCGATGTCAGGCAGCAATGTTCCAGCAGAAACTTCAGAGACAGGATCAGATTTGGACATCTTGCTCAATGTAAGAGAAAAAACAACATATAAAGCAAAATTATCTATTTCCTTAAATGACAGTTTCAGGAATGGGAAAAAATGCAAAAGCATAGGCCTCTTGATAGAGAAGAAAGCAGGAGGCAAATATCAATGGGGTATTAAAATAATAAAAAAAATTTGGCGCCAAGTATGACGCACAACGTAACGTAAACTTTTTTGGCACCAAAAATGACCGGAAATGACACACTTGCGTCACTAATGATGCCGCCGTGTGAAAGGTCTCGGCGTCACGTATGACACCGGAAATGATGAAGTTGCGTCATAAACATATCTTTTCGCGCCAAAAAAAGTTTGCGCCAAAAATGACGCAATAAAGTCTAGCATTTGACGCACCCGCGGGCCTAACACCCGCAATTGCAAAAAAGTAGTCAATTGAAAAAAGACTAAACCCCAGGTAAGAAATAAAATTCTTAAAGTGTTTATATTCCCAAATATGAAACTGACAGTCTGCAGAAGGAAATACATGAACCTGACTCATGCCAAATATAAGTAAAATACATATATTTAGAACTTTATATAATTGCATAAAGTGCCAAACCATAGCTGAGAGTGTCTTAAGTAATAAAAACATACTTACCAAAAGACACCCATCCACATATAGCAGATAGCCAAACCAGTACTAAAACAGTTATTAGTAGAGGTAATGGTAAACTGAGAGTATATCGTCGATCTGAAAAGGGAGGTAGGAGATGAATCTCTACGACCGATAACAGAGAACCCATGAAATAGACCCCCGTTAGGGAAATCATCGTATTCAATAAGTGATACTCCCTTCACGTCCATCTGACATTCGCTGTACTCTGAGAGGAATCGGGCTTCAACAATGCTGAGAAGCGCATATCAACGTAGAAATCTTAGCACAAACTTACTTCACCACCTCCATAGGAGGCAAAGTTTGTAAAACTGAATTGTGGGTGTGGTGAGGGGTGTATTTATAGGCATTTTGAGGTTTGGGAAACTTTGCCCCTCCTGGTAGGATTGTATATCCCATATGTCACTAGCTCATGGACTCTTGCCAATTACATGAAAGAAAACATGATTTTATCATCATTTATTTTACCTGATGAAGGGGGGTGACGCTGAAACGCGTAGTGGAGGAGTATTGCCGGCCTGGCCAGTGAAGTGTTCCGTTGCTATTATTTTAAACATATATTGTTTTTATTTATTTTTATTCTTATATGTTTTTACTCTAAATGTGAATGTTTTATGTGAATGTTGTACATCTATTGTTCAGTGTTTTTCTTTTAAAAAAGTTCTTATTTGTTGCAAGAAATTGAATAAGATTCTGAATAGTTATATTGCATTGTCCAGTAAGGAATAGATATACCTTCAGATTGCTCAATATATATTGTAGCTATATTTAATAGATATATCTTAAGTGAGATTGATATATACTGTATAGAGCTTGGATATATATGCTTCAATCTTATGCACAAACGGATACAAATACTATCAACCGTATTCATAATTATATATATTTTTTTGCAAATGTATCCTATATTCAAATGATGTTTATATGAGAAATGCATCTCGCTTTTTATATGTCAAACACTGTTTGATATTTTAAGTAATAAAAATATTCACACATTTTTGGTGTATGGAGATTTTTTTTGTGCTGACATTTTATTTGTGCTGAAATATGGTGCTGTTTCAATGTTAGTTTTTCTTTGTTATTTTATACTGAAAATAGTGGCTTGTTTCAGATTTTTTATTTCTTAAGAATATTTTTAAAGAAATCTTTTTGGAAACATTATAGATAACCTACCTATTTTGAAAACATAAATAGAGGCTTCATTTTTTTAATTATAGTTGACCACTGGGTGGCACTCTGTTAACTGGTTTAATTAATTTGAAAAAATGTGCATTCAGGGCAATGAATATCCTTCTAATTTGACCCTGAAAATGCTTACCATTGGCACAGTTTGTAGTCAGGGGCCAGGTTTGGGAAATTCAGGGGTAGAATTTGGGCAGCCTCAGTCAGATTTCAGACCTCCCATGGAAGTTATTTTGGCAGTTAATTGGTGGTATTTGGAAGATCTGGGGAAGATGCTCACATACAGCAGAGAGACATATCAAATCAGGTGAAAGGAGCAGGAAAAGGATGGAACTTGCATGTTTTCATATGGTCCACTGGTTGTTGCATGGTAAGGTGGAGACCTGGAGATAACGCAGTGATTCAGTATAAAAATATAAATGTATGCAATTGCACACACTAAAACAATCAAATAAAAATAAACATATAACCTATTTACAAACATTCCTAGAAAGTATCAACCAATGAGATTTAGCATTAAATAGACTGTGTCTTTTATACCTTGCTTGAAGCTGTGCTGTTATTTTTAAATATGCTCCTAATAAAGAGTGAAATCTTTTAACTACCTATTGGATGCCGGATCCTCTCATTTCTCCTTTCTTCAAACCTATTTACAAGCATTCCCAGAAAGTATCAACCAATGAGATATAGCATTTAGTAGTAATCATTAGCTGTAAGTGCGTATCAGTTAATAAGCCTTAGCAGGAACTACTTATCAGTTAAAGGAAAAGTAAATTTACAGCATCCGCACTAATGTTATCAATTACCGTGTATGAGATAACTATAGTCGCTAAGTTTTTTTTATAACTATTATTTTTAAGTTATTTATAACAGAAATCGCCTACCAGATTCCGTTGTCACTCCTCCCACCCGACCATTTCCGTATTTCTGTACATTACACGTAAGATCGGTCCCACCCGCTCTTACGTGTACATTTGTGCGCGTTCTCATCCGTCTACGGATATCGCGCATGCGCATAACTCGTTAGCCTCCGTATTTTGCGCATATAACATCAAATGCGTTTTACATGGACGCGCATATGATGCGGGCGCAAAAATCAAAAGTAGCGCATGCGTATTTAGAATGGTGGGCGGTAATTTGGTCTGTTGGGACGCCAGTGGGGGACCAATTGAAAAGGTCTCAATGCTAATCGTCATCAGAAAACAAAAAAACAAAAAAATACAGGCAGACTTACGGCGATATGAGCGCTCGTTTTGAAAGGTACAAAAAAATTATGATATTGATAGCTTTCACAAAAATGATGAATGAAACTCATACTTAATTTATTATTACTTGCGAATGCTGCCTGGCTGTGTGTCAAAGTTTACTTTTCCTTTAATAAGCATTAGCTGGAAGTAACTATCATTTAATAAGCATTAGCAGGAAGTAAATATCAGTTAATAAGCATTAGCAGGAAGTAGCTATCAGTTAATAGGCATTAGCAGGAAGTACCTATCAGTTAATAAAAATTAGCCAGAAGTACCTATTAATTAAAAAGCATTAGCTGGAAGTGCCTATCAGTTAAAGGGACACTGAATGCATTTTTTTTCTTTTGTAATTCAGAAAGAGCATGCAATTTTAAGCAACTTTCTAATTTACTCCTATTATCAATTTTTCTTCGTTCTCTTGCTATCATTTTTTGAAAAAGAAGGCATCTAAGTTTTTTTTTGGTTTCAGGACTCTGGACAGCACTTTTTTATTGGTGGATTAATTTATCCACCAATCAGCAAGGACAACTCAGGTTGTTCACCAAAAATGGGCCGGCATCTAAACTTACATTCTTGTACTTCAAATAAAGATACCAAGAGAATGAAGAAAATTTGATAATAGGAGTAAATTAGAAAGTTGCTTAAAATTTCATGCTCAATCTGAATCACAAAAGAAAATTTTTGGGTACAGTGTCCCTTTAATAATCATTAGCAGGAAGTACCTATCAGACAGTTAATAATTATTAGCTGGAAGTAACTATCAGTTAATAATCATTAGCTGTAAGTACCTATCAGTTAATAAGTATTAGCTGTAAGTAACTATCAGTTTATAAGTATTAGCTGTAAGTAACTATCAGTTAATAAGTATTGGATTGGATTCTCTCCACTTCTCCTGACCAAATCAAGGAGGCAGGTGTTCTCCCTAACAGTTTCAGTGACCACTGCTTAGTGTACTGCGTGCTCTAAATAAAGGCTACTAAATCCTCTCCCAAGGTTAAAATTGCCAGGTCCTTCAAAAAATTTAATCTCAAATCATTTCTAAATGACATCAAGAACCTCCCCGGCACAGATTAAACCTAATCCCAGATATAGACTCTGCAGTTGAATTTTTTCAGTCCGAACTCCTACATGTTTGGAATTTGCATGCCCCGCTGCGTAATGTGAGAGTAAAAGGAGCACATATGAATTGGATCACAGCTGACCTCATTCAAATGTACCAGTTTCGGTATTTATTGTGGTCAAAGTTCAAGCATACTGGCTCTATGAACAATCACTGTGTATATAAAAAATGGCGAAATATATGTACTAAACAAACAAAATTGGCCAAGGCCCAATATTTCTGTGAAAATCTGAACAATAATATATCAAACCCTAGAAAGTTTTGGAAAGTCATAAATAACTTACACACTCTCCCAATCCACTCCCAACCCTCCACTGTCAAAGTGGACAACCAAACCCTGCAACTTCCCTTAGAAGTAGCAAATGCCTTTAAAAATTATTTTGTTGGATGCTTCACCAGCCTGATTGACAAACTAATAAATCATCTATCATTTAATAAACATTAGCAGGAAGTAAATATCAGTTAATAAGCATTAGCAGGAAGTACCTATCAGTTAATAAAAATTAGCCGGAAGTACCTATTAGTTAAAAAGCATTAGCTGGAAGTGCCTATCAGTTAATAATCATTAGCAGGAAGTACCTATCAGACATCCTGAAACTACAAATGCGGATCAGGCCCCACTACATCTGCAAAGACCCAATATAGAGAAGTTCAATTTTAGACCTGTACCCATCAATGTCATTAAGAAACACCTTAATAATCTAAAAATGAAAAAACAGTCTGGACCTGATCAAATCCCAGCAATGCTGTTGAAGCTCAGTGCGCCAGCAATTGCTAAACCTGTCACAACCCTAATTAACGAATCCTTGGTGTCTGGATACATACTCAAACTTTGGAAGACTGCAAGAGTAGTGCCTATCCATAAAAGTGGCGAGATAACCTTGGTTTCTAACTATCGCCCAATATCATTGCTCCCAGTATTGTCAAAAATCTTAGAAAAATGCGTCCATAGGCAACTATGTGAATATTACCAACAATCTAACAATCTGAACCCTGATCAATCAGGTTTTCGCCCGAATCACTCCACTACAACTGCCCTCCTAAAAGTTTGCAACGACATCCAAACTGGCATGGAACAAGGAGACCTAACTGGAGCAATTTTCCTTGATTTTGCAAAGGCCTTGGACACAGTAGCCCACGACATACTACTGCTCAAACTAAAAAACTCAGGTATTGGTGATCGTCCGCTAACCTGGTTTTGATCATATGTATCGGATCGATCACAAAATGTCTCCATTTCTGACAGCGACTCCCTCCCTCTCCCAGTCACGTGTGGTGTTCCCCAAGGTTCCATTCTCGGCCCCCTACTATTCACATTATTTATAAATGATCTGCCAAATGTCTGCAAATCCTCAACTGTACACATGTACGCAGACGACATGATAATCTATGCAAGCAAATTTAATCTGCCGCAGCTTGAGGCAGTGCTCCAAGACCAGTTCACAGAGGTAGAAAAGTGGATCTCAAAAAACAAACTCTTCCTAAACACTGACAAAAATGTCACAATGATCTTTGAAATGGTACCTAAATTACACAAACTACAAAATTCCCATCTACGCATCAAAACAAAATCAAATTGCACACTGACCGCAGTCCACTCTTTCAAATACTTGGGTATGTTGTTAGATCCCAATCTATCTTTTGGCCTCCACATAGAAAAATTTACATCTAAACTTTATCCAAAACTAGGTGCAATGTACAGAAACAAATCCTGCCTAAGCCCTACACTAAAGTAAAAGATTGTACAGCAAATGCTGATGCCAATCATTGATTATGGGGATGTAATATATGCACCTGCACCGCAAACTCACCTTAATAAACTTAATACATTGTATAACTCGTTCTGCCGCTTTGTGCTATAATGTAACTACAGGACCCACCATTGTGACATGCTAAAAAAACTAAACTGGCTGTCGCTGGAATCCAGACGCTCCCTCCATCTTTCCAGCCTTGTGTTTAAGAGCATTTCTGGGAAGCTCCCACCCTACCTGAGCAGAATGCTCTCTCCTATAACCTCCGATCCAGTACTAGCACATTATTTAGTTTGCCACAATACAAAAAGAAAGCAGCTAGATCCTCCTTTTCCTACAGAGCACCACAATTATGGAACAACCTCCTGCAATCTTTCAAACCTTCCCCAAGCCTAAAATCCTTTAAGAGATCCCTCTCTACATATCCCAAAACAGAATGCACCTGTCATGATTGATTATATATTTCCTACCTGTTCTAAGTTACATTTTGCATATATTATGTATTAATATTGTTTTTGTATTTTATTGTACCCTATTGTATCAATGCAATGTTTTGTGGACCCATGACATACTTGAAAATGAAAGAAATCTCAATGTATCCTTCCTGGTAAAATATGTTATAAATAAATTAGCTGTAAGTACCTATCACTTAATAAATATTAGCTGGAAGTGCCTATCAGTTAATAAGCATTAGCTTGAATTACCTATCAGTTAATAATCATTAGCTGTAAGTACCTATCAGTTAATAAGCATTAGCTGGAATTACCTATCAGTTAATAAGCATTAGCTGTAAGTGCCTATCAGTTAATAAGCATTAGCTGTAAGTGCCTATCAGTTAATAAGCATTAGCTGGAAATACCTATCAGTTAATAAGCATTAGCTGTAAGTACCAATCAGTTAATAAGCATTAGCTGGAAATGCCTATCAGTTAATAAGCATTAGTTGGAAGTACCTATCAGTTAATAAGCATTAGTTGAAAGTGCCTATCAGTTAATAAGCATTAGCTGTATGTACCTATCAGTTAATAAGCATTAGCAGGAATTTACTATCAGTTAATAAGCATTAGCTGGAAGTACCTATAAGTTAATAAGCATTAGTTGGAAATGCCTATCAGTTAATAAGCATTAGCTGTAAGTACCTATCAGTTAATAAGCATTAGCAGGAAGTAACTATCAATTAATAAGCATTAGCTGTAAGTACCTATCAGTTAATACGCATTAGCAGCAAGTAACTATCAGTCAATAAGCATTAGCTGTAAGTACCTATCAGTTAATAAGCATTAGCTGTAAGTGCCTATCAGTTAATATGCATTAGCAGCAAGTACCTATCAGTTAATAAGCATTAGCTGGAAATGCCTATCAGTTAATAAGCATTAGTTGGAAGTGCCTATCAGTTAATAAGCATTAGCTGTAAGTACCTATCAGTTAATAAGCATTAGCAGGAAGTAACTATCAGTCAATAAGCATTGGCTGTAAGTACCTATCAGTTAATAATCATTAGCAGGAACTAACTATCAGTTAATAATCATTAGCAGGAAGTAACTATAAGTTAATAATAAGCAGGAAGTAACTATCAGATAATAAGCATTAGCTGTAAGTACCTATCAGTTAATAAGTATTAGCAGGAAGTACCTATCAGTTAATAATCATTAGCAGGACGTAACTATCAGTTAATAAGCATGAGCCGTAAGTACCTATCACTTAATAAGTATTAGCTGTATCTAACTATCAGTTAATAAGTATTAGCTGTAAGTACCTATCAATTAATAAGCATGAGCTGTAAGTGCCTATCAGTTAATAAGCATTAGCTGTAAGTACCTATCAGTTAATAAGTATTAGCTGTAAGTAACTATCAGTTAATATGTATTAGCTGTAAGTAACTATCACTTAATAAGTATTAGCTGTAAGTATCTATCATTTATTAAACATTAGCTGGAAGTAACTATCAGTCAATAAGCATTAGCTGTAAGACCCCTGTAAAACCCCTGACGTACGTTTCGGCCTATTGTGGGCCTCGTCAGTAAGGTGCAGCCATATCCCTCTAGGCACACTGAGCAACGGGTCCACGTCTGGATTCCCGCATAACACTTAGGGAGACTTCCCAAAATGTCATAATTTGCACAAATAAAATGAGAGAAGCGCTCAACCTGGAAACGAACAATAGCATAATAGCTTGTTCTATGGCTAGTTACCACCCAAGAAGCAGCCTCTTTTTGCTCAACATGTACCTTACACAGAGAAAAACTTTCCTGAAGCATATCAGTCTGATCCTGACTTCACAGTACAGTCCAGCCCCGAAATACCAGGCAATCCTTCTCTGAACGAGAGAAACAGCAAAACCCCAGACGTACGATTCGGCCTATTGTGGGCCTCGTCAGTGAGGTGCAGCCATATCCCTCTAAGCACACTGAGCAACGGGTCCACGTCTGGATTCCTGCATCACACTAGAACAAGCTAGAACAAGCTATTATGCTATTGTTCGTTTCCAGGTTGAGCGCTTCTCTCTTTTTACTTATGCAAATTATGACATTTTGGGAAGTCTCCCTAAGTGTGATGCGGGAATCCAGACGTGGACCCGTTGCTCAGTGTGCCTAGAGGGATATGGCTGCACCTCACTGACGAGGCCCACAATAGGCCGAAACGTACATCTGGGGTTTTGCTGTTTCTCTCGTTCAGAGAAGAATTGCCTGGTATTTCGGGGCTGGACTGTACTGTGAAGTCAGGATCAGACTGATATGCTTCAGGAAAGTTTTTCTCTGTGAAAGGCACATGTTGAGCAAAAAGAGGCTGCTTCTTGGGTGGTAACTAGCCATAGAACAAGCTATTATGCTATTGTTCGTTTCCAGGTTGAGCGCTTCTCTCTTTTTACTTATGCAAATTATGACATTTTGGGAAGTCTCCCTAAGTGTTATGCGGGAATCCAGACGTGGACCCGTTGCTCAGTGTGCCTAGAGGGATATGGCTGCACCTCACTGACGAGGCCCACAATAGGCCGAAACGTACGTCAGGGGTTTTGCTGTTTCTCTCGTTCAGAGAAGAATTGCCTGGTATTTCGGGGCTGGACTATACTGTGAAGTCAGGATCAGACTGATATGCTTCAGGAAAGTTTTTCTCTGTGAAAGGCACATGTTGAGCAAAAAGAGGCTGCTTCTTGGGTGGTAACTAGCCATAGAACAAGCTATTATGCTATTGTTCGTTTCCAGGTTGAGCGCTTCTCTCTTTTTACTTATGCAAATTATGACATTTTGGGAAGTCTCCCTAAGTGTGATGCGGGAATCCAGACGTGGACCCGTTGCTCAGTGTGCCTAGAGGGATATGGCTGCACCTCACTGACGAGGCCCACAATAGGCCGAAACGTACGTCTGGGGTTTTGCTGTTTCTCTCATTCAGAGAAGAATTGCCTGGTATTTCGGGGCTGGACTGTACTGTGAAGTCAGGATCAGACTGATATGCTTCAGGAAAGTTTTTCTCTGTGAAAGGCACATGTTGAGCAAAAAGAGGCTGCTTCTTGGGTGGTAACTAGCCATAGAACAAGCTATTATGCTATTGTTCGTTTCCAGGTTGAGCGCTTCTCTCTTTTTACTTATGCAAATTATGACATTTTGGGAAGTCTCCCTAAGTGTGATGCGGGAATCCAGACGTAGACCCGTTGCTCAGTGTGCCTAGAGGGATATGGCTGCACCTCACTGACGAGGCCCACAATAGGCCGAAACGTACGTCTGGGGTTTTGCTGTTTCTCTCGTTCAGAGAAGAATTGCCTGGTATTTCGGGGCTGGACTGTACTGTGAAGTCAGGATCAGACTGATATGCTTCAGGAAAGTTTTTCTCTGTGAAAGGCACATGTTGAGCAAAAAGAGGCTGCTTCTTGGGTAGTAACTAGCCATAGAACAAGCTATTATGCTATTGTTCGTTTCCAGGTTGAGCGCTTCTCTCTTTTTACTTATGCAAATTATGACATTTTGGGAAGTCTCCCTAAGTGTGATGCGGGAATCCAGACGTGGACCCGTTGCTCAGTGTGCCTAGAGGGATATGGCTGCACCTCACTGACGAGGCCCACAATAGGCCGAAACGTACGTCTGGGGCTTTGCTGTTTCTCTCGTTCAGAGAAGAATTGCCTGGTATTTTGGGACTGGACTGTACTGTGAAGTCAGGATCAGACTGATATGCTTCAGGAAAGTTTTTCTCTGTGAAAGGCCCATGTTGAGCAAAAAGAGGCTGCTTCTTGGGTGGTAACTAGCCATAGAACAAGCTATTATGCTATTGTTCGTTTCCAGGTTGAGCGCTTCTCTCTTTTTACTTAAATAAGTATTAGTTGTAAGTACCTATCACTTATTAAACATTAGCTGGAAGTAACTATCAGTCAATAAGCATTAGCTGGAAGTACCTATCAGTTAATATGAATTAGCTGTAAGTAACTATCAGTTAATAAGTATTAGCTGTAAGTACCTATCACTTATTAAACATTAGCTGGAAGTAACTATCAGTCAATAAGCATTAGCTGGAAGTAACTATCAGTTAATACACATTAGCAGGAAGTACCTATCAGTTAATAAGCATTAGCTGGAAATGCCTATCAGTTAATAAGCATTAGCTGGAAGTACCTATCAGTTAATAAGTATTAGCTGTAAGAAACTATCAGTTAATAAGTATTAGTTGTAAGTACCTATCACTTATTAAACATTAGCTGGAAGTAACTATCAGTCAATAAGCATTAGCTGGAAGTACCTATCAGTTAATAAGTATTAGCTGTAAGTACCTATCACTTATTAAACATTAGCTGGAAGTAACTATCAGTCAATAAGCATTAGCTGGAAGTAACTATCAGTTAATACACATTAGCAGGAAGTACCTATCAGTTAATAAGCATTAGCTGAAAAATGCCTATCAGTTAATAAGCATTAGCAGGAAGTACCTATCAGTTAATAATCATTAGCAGGAAGTAACTATCAGTTAATAAGCATTAGCTGTAAGTACCTATCAGTTAATAAGCATTAGCTGTAAGTGCATATCCGTTAATAAGCATTAGCTGTAAGTACCTATTAGTTAGTAAGCATTAGCTGCAAGTGCCTATCAGTTAATAAGCATTAGCTGTAAGTACCTATCAGTTAATAAGCATTAGCTGTAAGTGCATATCAGTTAATAAGCATTAGCTGTAAGTACCTATCAGTTAATAAGCATTAGCTGTAAGTGCCTATCCGTTAATAAGTATTAGCTCTAAGTACCTATTAGTTAGTAAGCATTAGCTGCAAGTGCCTATCAGTTAATAAGCATTAGCTGTAAGTGCCTATCAGTAAATAAGCATTATCTTTTAGTGCCTATCAGTAAATAAGCATTAGCTGTAAGTATCTATCAGTTAATAAGCATTAGCTGTAAGTGCCTATCTAAACTATAATCGCGTTTTTAATGCTTTCATCGCCAGTTGTGCAGGCATCCTCAAAGGAATGTTGGATGCGTGCGCAGCCACCTCAGCGAGAAACAGCTTAAGGAGCTCTAACTCTCAGCTGTTATGGATCGGTGCTCTGCCTCCATATGAGGCCAGATGCCTGATCGTTACAGACGGTGACACTGTGTGTGTCACCGTCTGTAACGATTTTCTGCTGGTACCGATGGGAGGTGTGGGCGGGTGGTTGGATCAGCAGGGAAGGGGAGGGAGTGCGAGTGCCCTAATACAAAAAAAAAAGACAGGGGGAGACAGAGCAAAAGAGAGGGGAGGGAGAGAGCAAAAGAGAGGGAAGAGAGAGAGCAAAAGAGAGGGGAGAGAGAGAGTGAGCAAAAGATAGGGGAAGGAGAGAAAAAGAGAGGGGGCAGAGGAAGAGCAAAAGAGAGGGGGAAGAGAGAGCAAAAGAGGGGGAAAGAGAGAGCAAACGAGAGAGGAGAGAGAGAGCAAAAGAGAGGGGAAAGAGATCAAAAGAGAGGGGAGAGAGAGAGAGCAAAAGAGGGGAGTGAGAGAGCAAAAGACAGGGGAGAGAGAGAGCAAAAGAGAGGGGAGAGGGAGAGCAAAAGAGAGGGGGAGAGGGAGAGCAAAAGAGAGGGGGAGAGGGAGAGCAAAAGAGAGGGGGGAGAGAGAGCAAAAGAAAAGGGGGAGAGAGAGCAAATGAGAGGGGGAGAGTGAGCAAATGAGAGGGGGGAGAGAGAGCAAAAGAGAGGGGGGAGAGCAAAAGAGAGGAGGGAGAGGGAGAGCAAAAGAGAGGGGAGAGGGAGAGCAAAAGAGAAGGAGGAGAGGGAGAGCAAAAGAGAGGGGGAGAGAGAGTGCAAAAGAAAGGGGGAGAGAAATAGCAAACAAGAGGGGGGAGAGAGAGCAAAAGAGAGGAGGGGGAGAGAGCAAAATAGAGGGGGGAGATAGAGCAAAATAGAGGGGGGAGAGGGGGGATAAGCCTGATGAAACAGCTCATAGCTGAGAAACGCGTCGCTTGTTTTTAATTTTATTTTAATAAAGTAAGTCTATTACTTTTTATAAAAACACTTGCTGCATCATTACTTTGTTTGGACCAATTTTATTTGGCCCTTTGGACCTCCTGGAGATCCTGTGTATGCTGTTTGCCTTGTCTTTGTTTGGACCAATTTTATTTGGCCCTTTGGACCTCCTGGAGATCCTGTGTATGCTGTTTGCCTTGTCTAAGTCTGTTGGGTGACTGTATTGATCCCTTCCTGTTACACTAGCATCACTGGAGATGCTACACCAAATGTGAGTATATATCATACCACCTACAGATATCATTATATATGGTTTAAACTGTACTAAGCCATATAGGCACTTTTGTGTCTTTTGTATTCCATATCACAGATTATCTATCCCTTCCAAGAGGTCGGTCTGCTGGGTTACTGTCATAGATCCCAGACTGCTTCTACTGCACTATTTGGAGTGCTTCAATACATGTGAGTGTAATTTTACACATTACTCCTACACATCTTTGGAACAAACAATATTGGGCCATGTGGCGCATCTGTCTCTTTTTCTTTTTCTTTTTGGAGAGAGCAAAAGAGAGGGGAGAGCAAAAGAGAGGGGGAGATCAAAAGAGAGAGGGGAGAGAGAGCAAAAGAGAGGGGGAGAGAGAGCAAATGAGAGGAGGCGAGAGAGCAAAAGAGAGGGGAGAGAGAGAGCAAAAGAGAGGGGGGAGAGAGAGCAAAAGAGAGGGGGAGAGAGAACAAAAGAGAGGGGGAGAGAAAGCAAAAGAGAAGGGGGAGAGCTAGCAAAAGAGAGGAAAGAGAGAGAGAGCAAAAGAGAGGGGGCAGAGGGAGAGCAAAAGAGAGGGGGAAGAGAGAGCAAATGAGAGGGGAGAGAGAGAGCAAAAGAGAGGGGAGAGAGAGCAAAAGAGAGGGGGAGAGAGAGCAAATGAGAGGGGATAGAGAGAGAGCAAAAGAGAGGGGAGAGAGAGAGAGCAAAGGAGAGGGGGAGAGAGAGCAAATGAGAGGGGAGAGAGAGAGCAAAAGAGAGGGGAGAGAGAGCAAAAGAGAGGGGGAGAGAGAGCAAAAGAGAGGGGAGAGAGCAAAAGAGAGGGAAGAGGGAGAGCAAAAGAGAGGGGGGAGAGGGAGAGCAAAAGAGAGGGGTAAAGAGAGCAAAAGAGAGGAGGGAGAGCAAAAGAGAGGAGGGAGAGAGAGCAAAAGAGAGGGGGAGAGAGAGCAAAAGGGAGGGGGGACAGAACAAAAGAGAGGGGGAGAGAGCAAAATAGACGGGGAGAGAGAGCAAAAGAGAGGGGGAGAGAGAGCAAATGAGAAGGGAGAGAGCAAAAGAGAGGGGGGAGAGAGAGCAAAAGAGAGGGGGAGAGAGCAAAAGAGGAAAAGAGAGAGCAAAAGAGAGGGGGAGAGGGGGAGAGGGAGAGCTAAAGAGAGGGGAGAGAGAGAGCAAAAGAGAGGGGGGAGAGAGAGAGCATAAGAGAGGGGAGAGTGAGAGCAAAAGAGAGGGGAGGGAGAAAAAAGAGAGGGGGCAGAGGGAGAGCAAAAGAGAGGGGGGAGAGAGAGCAAACGAGAGGGGAGAGAGACAAAAAGAGAGGGGGCAGCTGGAGAGCAAAAGAGAAGGGGGAGATAGAGAAAACGAGAGGGGAGAGAGAGAGCAAAAGAGAGGGGAGAGAGCAAAAGAGAGGGGAGAGAGCAAAAGAGAGGGGGAGAGGGAGAGCAAAAGAAAAGGGGAAGAGAGAGCATAAGAGAGGTGGGAAGGAGAGAGCAACAGAGAAGGGAGGGAGAGAGGGGAGAAAGCAAAAGAGAGGGGGAGAGAGCAAAAGACAAGGGGGATAGAGAGCAAAAGAGAGGGGGAAAGAGAGCAAAAGAGAGGGGGGTGAGAGCAAAATAGAGGGGGGAGAGAGAGCAAAACAGAGGGGGAGAGAGAGCAAACAAGAGAGGGAGAGAGATCAAAAGAGAGGGGGAGAGAGAGCAAAAGAGAGGGGGGAAGCAAAAAAGAGGGGGGAGAGAGAGCAAAAGAGAGGGGAGAGAGAACAAAAGAGAGGGGGAGAGGGAGAGCAAAAGAGAGGGGGTAGAGAGAGAATAAGAGAGGGGGGAGAGAGCAAAAGAGAGGGGAGTGAGAGAAAAAGAGAGGGGGCAGAGGGAGAGCAAAAGAGAGGGGGGAGGGAGAGCAAATGAGAGGGGAGAGAGAGCAAAAGAGAGGGAGGCAGAGGGAGAGCAAAAGAGAGGGGGGAGAGAGAGCAAATGAGAGGGGAGAGAGAGAGCAAAAGAGAGGGGAGAGAGAGCAAAAGAGAGGGAGAGAGGGAGAGCAAAAGAGAGGGGGTAGAGAGAGAGCATAAGAGAGGGGGGGAGAGCAAAAGAGAGGGGAGGGGGAGAAAAAGAGAGGGGGAAAGAGAGAGAGAAAAGAGAGGGGAAGAGGGAGAGCAAAAGAGAGGGGGAAAGAGAGCAAAAGAGATAGGGAGAGAGAGAGAGATAGAGAAAGAGAGGAGGAGAGAGAGAGCAAACATGAGGGGGTAGAGAGAGCAAAAGAGAGGGGGTAGCAAAAGAGAGGAGGGAGAGAGAGCAAAAGAGAGGGGGGAGAGAGAGCAAAAGCACGGAGGGAGAGAGAACAAAAGAGAGGGGGGAGAGAGTGCAAAAGAGAGGGGGGGAGAGAGCAAAAGAGAGGGGGAGAGCAAAAGAGAGGGGGAGAGAAAGCAAAATAGAGGGGAGAGAGAACAAAAAAGAGGGGGAGAGAGAACAAAAGAGAAGGGGGAGAGAGAGCAAAAGAGAAGTGAAAGAGCAAAAGAGAGGGGAGAGAGAGAGCAAAAGAGAGGGGGAGAGGGAGAGAAAAAGAGAAGGGGCAGAGGGAGAGCAAAAGAGAGGGGGAGGGGGAGCAAACTAGAGGGGAGAGAGAGAAAAAGAGAGGGAGGCAGAGGGAGAGCAAAAGAGAGGGGGAGAGAGAGCAAATGAGAGCGGAGAGAGAGAGCAAAAGAGAGGGGAGAGAGAGAGCAAAAGAGAGGGGGAAAGGGAGAGTAAAAGAGAGGGGGAGAGAGAAAGCATAAGAGAGGGGGGAGAGAGAGAGCAAAAGAGAGGGGAGGGAGAGAAAAAGAGAGGGGGCAGAGGGAGAGCAAAAGAGAGGGGGAGAGAGAGCAAATGAGAGGGGAGAGAGAGAAAAAGAGAGGGGGCAGAGGGAGAGCAAAAGAGAGGGGGGAGCAAGAGCAAATGAGAGGGGAGAGAGAGAGCAAAAGAGAGAAGAGAGGGAGAGCAAAAGAGAGGGGAGAGAGAGAGCAAAGGAGAGGGGGAGAGAGAGCAAAAGAGATGGGAGAGGGAGAGCAAAAGAGAGGGGGGGGGGAGAGCAATACAGAGGGGGGGGGGAGAGCAAACGGGAGGGGAGAGAGAGAAAAAGAGAGGGGCAGAAGGAGAGCAAAAAGAGAGGGGGAGAGAGAGAAAACGAGAGGGGAGAGAGAGAGCAAAAGAGAGGGGAGACAGCAAAAGAGAGGGGGAGAGAGAGAGCATAAGAGAGGGGGGAGAGAAAGAGCAAAAGAGAGGGGGAGAGAGAGCATAAGAGAGGGGGGAGAGAAAGAGCAAAAGAGAGGGGAGAGAGAGCAAAAGAGAGGGGAGAGAGAGAGCAAAGGAGAGGGGGAGAGAGAGCAAAAGAGATGAGAGATGGAGAGCAAAAGAGAGGGGGGAGAAGGAGAGCAAAAGAGAGGGGGAAGAGAGAGCAAAAGAGACGAGAGAGAGAGCAGAAAAGAGAGGGGGAGAGAGAGAGCAAAAGAGAGGGGGAGAGAGAGCAAACAAGAGGGGGGAGAGAGAGCAAAAGAGAGGGGGGAGTGCAAAAGAGAGTAGTGAGAGAGAGCAAAAGAGATGGGGGAGAGATAGCAAAAGAGAGGGGGAAGATCAAAAGAGAGGGGGAAGATTAAAAGAGAGGAGGGAGGGAGAGCAAAAGAGAGGGGGGAGATCAAAAGAGAGGGGGGAGAGCAAAATAGAGGGGGAGAGAGAGCAAAAGAGAAGGGGGAGAGAGAGCAAAGGAGAGGGGAGTGAGAGAGCAAAAGAAAGGGGAGAGAGAGATCAAAAGAGAGGGGGAGAGGGAGAGCAAAAGAGACGAGGGAGAAAGAGAGCATAAGAGAGGGGGAGAGAGCAAAAGAGAGGGGAGGGGGAGAAAAAGAGAGGGGGAAAGAGAGAGAGAATAGAGAGTGGAAGAGGGAGAGCAAAAGAGAGGGGGAAAGAGAGCAAAAGAGATAGGGAGAGAGAAAGAGATAGAGAAAGAGAGGGGGAGAGAGAGAGCAAACATGAGGGGGTAGAGAGAGCAAAAGAGAGGGGGGTAGCAAAAGAGAGGAGGGAGAGAGAGCAAAAGAGAGGGGGGAGAGAGAGAGCATAAGAGAGGGGAGAGTGAGAGCAAAAGAGAGGGGAGGGAGAAAAAAGAGAGGGGGCAGAGGGAGAGCAAAAGAGAGGGGGGAGAGAGAGCAAACGAGAGGGGAGAGAGACAAAAAGAGAGGGGGCAGCTGGAGAGCAAAAGAGAAGGGGGAGATAGAGAAAACGAGAGGGGAGAGAGAGAGCAAAAGAGAGGGGAGAGAGCAAAAGAGAGGGGGAGAGTGAGAGCAAAAGAGAGGGGGAGAGGGAGAGCAAAAGAAAAGGGGAAGAGAGAGCATAAGAGAGGTGGGAAGGAGAGAGCAACAGAGAAGGGAGGGAGAGAGGGGAGAAAGCAAAAGAGAGTGGGAGAGAGCAAAAGACAAGGGGGATAGAGAGCAAAAGAGAGGGGGAAAGAGAGCAAAAGAGAGGGGGGAGAGAGCAAAATAGAGGGGGGAGAGAGAGCAAAACAGAGGGGGAGAGAGAGCAAACAAGAGAGGGAGAGAGATCAAAAGAGAGGGGGAGAGAGAGCAAAAGAGAGGGGGGAAGCAAAAAAGAGGGGGGAGAGAGAGCAAAAGAGAGGGGAGAGAGAACAAAAGAGAGGGGGAGAGGGAGAGCAAAAGAGAGGGGTAGAGAGAGAATAAGAGAGGGGGGAGAGAGCAAAAGAGAGGGGAGTGAGAGAAAAAGAGAGGGGGCAGAGGGAGAGCAAAAGAGAGGGGGGAGGGAGAGCAAATGAGAGGGGAGAGAGAGCAAAAGAGAGGGAGGCAGAGGGAGAGCAAAAGAGAGGGGGGAGAGAGAGCAAATGAGAGGGGAGAGAGAGAGCAAAATAGAGGGGAGAGAGAGCAAAGGAGAGGGGGAGAGGGAGAGCAAAAGAGAGGGGGTAGAGAGAGAGCATAAGAGAGGGGGGAGAGCAAAAGAGAGGGGAGTGGGAGAAAAAGAGAGGGGGAAAGAGAGAGAGAAAAGAGAGGGGAAGAGGGAGAGCAAAAGAGAGGGGGAAAGAGAGCAAAAGAGATAGGGAGAGAGAGAGAGATAGAGAAAGAGAGTTGGAGAGAGAGAGCAAACATGAGGGGGTAGAGAGAGCAAAAGAGAGGGGGGTAGCAAAAGAGAGGAGGGAGAGAGAGCAAAAGAGAGGGGGGAGAGAGAGCAAAAGCACGGAGGGAGAGAGAACAAAAGAGAGGGGGGAGAGAGTGCAAAAGAGAGGGGGGGAGAGAGCAAAAGAGAGGGGGAGAGCAAAAGAGAGGGGGAGAGAAAGCAAAATAGAGGGGAGAGAGAACAAAAAAGAGGGGGAGAGAGAACAAAAGAGAAGGGGGAGAGAGAGCAAAAGAGAAGTGAAAGAGCAAAAGAGAGGGGAGAGAGAGAGCAAAAGAGAGGGGGAGAGGGAGAGAAAAAGAGAAGGGGCAGAGGGAGAGCAAAAGAGAGTGGGAGGGGGAGCAAACTAGAGGGGAGAGAGAGAAAAAGAGAGGGAGGCAGAGGGAGAGCAAAAGAGAGGGGGAGAGAGAGCAAATGAGAGCGGAGAGAGAGAGCAAAAGAGAGGGGAGAGAGAGAGCAAAAGAGAGGGGGAAAGGGAGAGTAAAAGAGAGGGGGAGAGAGAAAGCATAAGAGAGGGGGGAGAGAGAGAGCAAAAGAGAGGGGAGGGAGAGAAAAAGAGAGGGGGCAGAGGGAGAGCAAAAGAGAGGGGGAGAGAGAGCAAATGAGAGGGGAGAGAGAGAAAAAGAGAGGGGGCAGAGGGAGAGCAAAAGAGAGGGGGGAGCAAGAGCAAATGAGAGGGGAGAGAGAGAGAGCAAAAGAGAGGTGAGAGAGAGAGCAAATGAGAGGGGAGAGAGAGAGCAAAAGAGAGAAGAGAGGGAGAGCAAAAGAGAGGGGAGAGAGAGAGCAAAGGAGAGGGGGAGAGAGAGCAAAAGAGATGGGAGAGGGAGAGCAAAAGAGAGGGGGGGAGGGAGAGCAATACAGAGGGGGGGAGAGCAAACGGGGGGGGAGAGAGAAAAAGAGAGGGAGCAGAAGGAGAGCAAAAAGAGAGGGGGAGAGAGAGAAAATGAGAGGGGAGAGAGAGAGCAAAATAGAGGGGAGACAGCAAAAGAGAGGGGGAGAGAGAGAGCATAAGAGAGGGGGGAGAGAAAGAGCAAAAGAGAGGGGGAGAGAGAGAGCATAAGAGAGGGGGGAGAGAAAGAGCAAAAGAGAGGGGAGAGAGAGAGCAAAAGAGAGGGGAGAGAGAGAGCAAAGGAGAGGGGGAGAGAGAGCAAAAGAGATGGGGAAAGAGAGCAAAAGAGATAGGGAGAGAGAGATAGAGAAAGAGAGGGGGAGAGAGAGAGCAAACATGAGGGGGTAGAGAGAGCAAAAGAGAGGGGGGTAGCAAAAGAGAGGAGGGAGAGAGAGCAAAAGAGAGGGAGGAGAGAGAGCAAAAGCGCGGAGGGAGAGAGAACAAAAGAGAGGGGGGAGAGAGTGCAAAAGAGAGGGGGGGAGAGAGCAAAAGAGAGGGGGAGAGCAAAAGAGAGGGGGAGAGAAAGCAAAATAGAGGGGAGAGAGAACAAAAAAGAGGGGGAGAGAGAACAAAAGAGAAGGGGGAGAGAGAGCAAAAGAGAAGTGAAAGAGCAAAAGAGAGGGGAGAGAGAGAGCAAAAGAGAGGGGGAGAGGGAGAGAAAAAGAGAAGGGGCAGAGGGAGAGCAAAAGAGAGGGGGAGGGGGAGCAAACTAGAGGGGAGAGAGAGAAAAAGAGAGGGAGGCAGAGGGAGAGCAAAAGAGAGGGGGTGAGAGAGCAAATGAGAGCGGAGAGAGAGAGCAAAAGAGAGGGGAGAGAGAGAGCAAAAGAGAGGGGGAAAGGGAGAGTAAAAGAGAGGGGGAGAGAGAAAGCATAAGAGAGGGGGGAGAGAGAGAGCAAAAGAGAGGGGAGGGAGAGAAAAATAGAGGGGGCAGAGGGAGAGCAAAAGAGAGGGGGAGAGAGAGCAAATGAGAGGGGAGAGAGAGAAAAAGAGAGGGGGCAGAGGGAGAGCAAAAGAGAGGGGGGAGCAAGAGCAAATGAGAGGGGAGAGAGAGAGCAAAAGAGAGGTGAGAGAGAGCAAATGAGAGGGGAGAGAGAGAGCAAAAGAGAGAAGAGAGGGAGAGCAAAAGAGAGGGGAGAGAGAGAGCAAAGGAGAGGGGGAGAGAGAGCAAAAGAGATGGGAGAGGGAGAGCAAAAGAGAGGGGGGGAGGGAGAGCAATACAGAGGGGGGGGAGAGCAAACGGGAGGGGAGAGAGAGAAAAAGAGAGGGGGCAGAAGGAGAGCAAAAAGAGAGGGGGAGAGAGAGAAAACGAGAGGGGAGAGAGAGAGCATAAGAGAGGGGGGAGAGAAAGAGCAAAAGAGAGGGGGAGAGAGAGAGCATAAGAGAGGGGGGAGAGAAAGAGCAAAAGAGAGGGGAGAGAGAGAGCAAAAGAGAGGGGAGAGAGAGAGCAAAGGAGAGGGGGAGAGAGAGCAAAAGAGATGAGAGATGGAGAGCAAAAGAGAGGGGGGAGAGAAAGAGCAAAAGAGAGGGGGAGAGAGAGAGCATAAGAGAGGGGGGAGAGAAAGAGCAAAAGAGAGGGGGAGAGAGAGAGCATAAGAGAGGGGGGAGAGAAAGAGCAAAAGAGAGGGGAGAGAGAGAGCAAAAGAGAGGGGAGAGAGAGAGCAAAGGAGAGGGGGAGAGAGAGCAAAAGAGATGAGAGATGGAGAGCAAAAGAGAGGGGGGAGAAGGAGAGCAAAAGAGAGGGGGGAGTGCAAAAGAGAGTAGTGAGAGAGAGCAAAAGAGATGGGGGAGAGATAGCAAAAGAGAGGGGGAAGATCAAAAGAGAGGGGGAAGATTAAAAGAGAGGAGGGAGGGAGAGCAAAAGAGAGGGGGGGAGATCAAAAGAGAGGGGGGAGAGCAAAATAGAGGGGGAGAGAGAGCAAAAGAGAAGGGGGAGAGAGAGCAAAGGAGAGGGGAGTGAGAGAGCAAAAGAAAGGGGAGAGAGAGATCAAAAGAGAGGGGGAGAGGGAGAGCAAAAGAGACGAGGGAGAAAGAGAGCATAAGAGAGGGGGAGAGAGAGCAAAAGAGAGGGGAGGGAAAGAAAAAGAGAGGGGGCAGAGGGAAAGCAAAAGAGAGGGGGGAAAGAGAGCAGACTAGAGGGGAGAAAGAGAGCAAAAGAGAGGGGAGAGAGAGAGCAAAGGAGAGGGGGATAGAGAGCAAAAGAGAGGGGAGAGAGAAATCAAAAGAGAGGGGGAGAGGGATAGCAAAAGAGAATGGGGAGAGAGAGAGCAAAAGAGAGTGGGGAGAGAGAACAAAAGAGAGGGGGAGAGAGAGCAAAGGAGAGGGGGGAGAGAGAGCAAAAGAGAGGGGAGAGAGAAAGCAAAAGAGAGGGGGTGAGGGATAGCAAAAGAGAGTGGAGAGAGAGAGCAAAAGAGAGGGGGAGAGAGAACAAAAGAGAGGGGGGTGAGAGAGCAAAAGTGACAGGGGAGAGAGAGCAACAGAGAGGAGGGAGAAAGAGCAAAAGAGAGGGGAGAGAGAGAGCAAAAGAGAGGAGGGAGAGAGAGCAAAAGAGAGGAGGGAGGGAGAGCAAAAGAAAGGGGGGAGAGAGAACAAAAGAGAGGGGGTAGAGAGCAAAAGAGAGGGGGAGAGAGAGCAAAAGAGAGGGGGAGAGAGAGCAAAAGAGAGGGGGAGAGAGAGCAAAAGAGAGGAGGGAGAGCAAATGAAAGGGGGAGAGAGAGCAAAAGAGAGGGGGGAGAGAGCAAAGAGAGGTAGATGGAGAGCAAAAGAGAGGGGGGAGAGGGAGAGCAAAAGAGAGGGGGAGAGAGAGCAAACTAGAGGGGAGAGAGAGAAAAAGAGAGGGGGCAGAGGGAGAGCAAAAGAGAAGGGGAGAGAGAGCAAATGAGAGGGAAAAGAGAGAGCAAAAGAGAGGGGAGAGAGAGCAAAAGAGAGGGGGAGAGGGAGAGCAAAAGAGAGGGGGGAGAGAGAGAGCATAAAAGAGGGGGAGGGAGAGAGCAAAAGATAGGGGGAGAGAAAAAGAGAGGTGGGGAGAGAAAAAGAGAGGGGCAGAGGGAGAGCAAAAGCGAGGGGGGAGAGAGAGCAAATGAGAGGGGAGAGAGAGAAAAAGAGAGGGGGCAGAGGGAGAGCAAAAGAGAGGGGGAGAGAGAGCAAAGCAGAGGGATTAGAGAGAGCAAAAGAGAGGGGAGAGAGAGAGCAAAAGAAAGGGGAGAGAGAGAGAGCAAAGGAGAGGGGGGAGAGAGCACAAAAGAGATGGGAGAGGGAGAGCAAAAGAGAGAGGGGAGAGGGAGAGCAAAGGAGAGGTGGGAGAGGGAGAGCAAAAGAGAGGGGAAGAGAGGGAACAAAAGAGAGGGGGAGAGAGAGCAAAAGAGAGGGGGAGAGAGAGAGAGCAAAAGAGGGGGGAGAGAGAGCAAAAGAGATGGGGAGAGAGAGCAAAAGAGAGGGGGAGAGAGAGCAAAAGAGAGGGGGGAGAGAGAGCAAAAGAGAGGGGGCGGAGAGAGAGCAAAAGAGAGTGGAGAGCGAACAAAAGAGAGGGGAGAGAGAGAGCAAAAGAGAGGGGGAGAGGGAGAGAAAAAGAGAGTGGGGAGAGAGAGAGCAAAAGAGAGGGGGAGAGAGAACAAAAGAGAGGGGGAGAGAGAGCAAATGAGAGGGGGGATAGAGAGCAAAAGAAAGGGGAGGGAGAAAGCAAAAGAGAGGGGGAGAAGGATAGCAAAAGAGAGTGGGGAGAGAGAGCAAAAGAGAGGGGGAGAGAGAACAAAAGAGAGGGGGGTGAGAGAGCAAAAGAGACATGGAGAGAAAGCGCAAAAGAGAAGGGGAGAGAGAGCAACAGAGAGGAGGGAGAAAGAGCAAAAGAGAGGGGAGAGAGAGAGAGCAAAAGAGAGGAGGGAGAGAGAGCAAAAGAGAGGAGGGAGGGAGAGCAAAAGAAAGGGGGGATAGAGAGCAAAAGAGAGGGGGTAGAGAGCAAAAGAGAGGGGGAGAGAGAGCAAAAGAGAGGGGGAGAGAGAGCAAAAGAGAGGAGGAAGGGAGAGCAAATGAAAGGGGGGAGAGAGCGCAAAAGAGAGGGGGGAGAGAGCAAAAGAGAGGGAGAGGGAGAGCAAAAGAGAGGGGGGATAGGGAGAGCAAAAGAGAGGGGGAGAGAGAGCAAACGAGAGGGGAGAGAGAGAAAGAGACAGGGGCAGAGGGAGAGCAAAAGAGAGGGGGAGAGAGAGCAAATGAGAGGGGAAAGAGAGAGCAAAAGAGAGGGGGGAGAGGGAGAGCAAAGGAGAGGGGGGAGAGGGAGAGCAAAAGAGAGGGGGGAGAGAGAGAACAAAAGAGAGGGGGAGGGAGAGAGAGCAAAAGAGAGGGGAGAGAGAGAGCAAAAGAGAGGGGGAGAGGGAGAGCAAAAGAGAGGGGGGAGAGAGAGCATAAAAGAGGGGGGAGAGAGAGCAAAAGAGAGGGGGGAGAGAAAAAGAGAGGTGGGGAGAGAAAAAGAGAGGGGCAGAGGGAGAGCAAAAGAGAGAGGGGAGAGAGAGCAAATGAGAGTGGAGAGAGAGAAAAAGAGAGGGGCAGAGGGAGAGCAAAAGAGAGGGGGAGAGAGAGCAAAGGAGAGGGAGGAGAGAGAGCAAAAGAGAGGGGAGAGAGAGAGCAAAAGAAAGGGGAGAGAGAGAGCAAAGGAGAGGGGGGAGAGGGAGAGCAAAAGAGAGGGGGGAGAGGGAGAGCAAAGGAGAGGGGGGAGAGGGAGAGCAAAAGAGAGGGGGGAGAGAGAGAACAAAAGAGAGGGGGAGAGAGAGAGAGCAAAAGAGAGGGGGAGAGAGAGAGCAAAAGAGAGGGGGAGAGAGCAAAAGAGAGGGGGGAGAGAGAGAGCAAAAGAGAGGGGGGAGCGAACAAAAGAGAGGGGGGAGAGAGAGAAAAAGAGAGGGGGAGAGGGAGAGCAAAAGAGGGGGGAGAGAGAGCAAAAAAGAGGAAGGAGAGAGAGCAAAAACATAATTTATGTAAGAACTTACCTGATAAATTAATTTCTTTCATATTAGCAAGAGTCCATGAGCTAGTGACGTATGGGATATACATTCCTACCAGGAGGGGCAAAGTTTCCCAAACCTCAAAATGCCTATAAATACACCCCTCACCACACCCACAATTCAGTTTAACGAATAGCCAAGAAGTGGGGTGATAAAAAAAGTGCGAAAGCATATAAAAATAAGGAATTGGAATAATTGTGCTTTATACAAAATCATAACCACCACACAAAAAAAGGGCGGGCCTCATGGACTCTTGCTAATATGAAAGAAATGAATTTATCAGGTAAGTTCTTACATAAATTATGTTTTCTTTCATGTAATTAGCAAGAGTCCATGAGCTAGTGACGTATGGGATAATGATTACCCAAGATGTGGATCTTTCCACACAAGAGTCACTAGAGAGGGAGGGATAAAATAAAGACAGCCAATTCCTGCTGAAAATAATCCACACCCAAAATAAAGTTTAATGAAAAACATAAGCAGAAGATTCAAACTGAAACCGCTGCCTGAAGTACTTTTCTACCAAAAACTGCTTCAGAAGAAGAAAATACATCAAAATGGTAGAATTTAGTAAAAGTATGCAAAGAGGACCAAGTTGCTGCTTTGCAAATCTGATCAACCGAAGCTTCATTCCTAAACGCCCAGGAAGTAGAAACTGACCTAGTAGAATGAGCTGTAATCCTCTGAGGCAGAGTTTTACCCGACTCAACATAGGCAAGATGAATTAAAGATTTCAACCAAGATGCCAAAGAAATGGCAGAAGCTTTCTGGCCTTTTCTAGAACCGGAAAAGATAACAAATAGACTAGAAGTCTTTCGGAAAGACTTAGTAGCTTCAACATAATATTTCAAAGCTCTAACAACATCCAAAGAATGCAACGATTTCTCCTTAGAATTCTTAGGATTAGGACATAATGAAGGAACCACAATTTCTCTACTAATGTTGTTGGAATTCACAACTTTAGGTAAAAATTCAAAAGAAGTTCGCAACACCGCCTTATCCTGATGAAAAATCAGAAAAGGAGACTCACAAGAAAGAGCAGATAATTCAGAAACTCTTCTGGCAGAAGAGATTGCCAAAAGGAACAAAACTTTCCAAGAAAGTAATTTAATGTCCAATGAATGCATAGGTTCAAACGGAGGAGCTTGAAGAGCTCCCAGAACCAAATTCAAACTCCAAGGAGGAGAAATTGACTTAATGACAGGTTTTATACGAACCAAAGCTTGTACAAAACAATGAATATCAGGAAGAATAGCAATCTTTCTGTGAAAAAGAACAGAAAGAGCAGAGATTTGTCCTTTCAAGGAACTTGCGGACAAACCCTTATCTAAACCATCCTGAAGAAACTGTAAAAGTCTCGGTATTCTAAAAGAATGCCAAGAAAAATGATGAGAAAGACACCAAGAAATATAAGTCTTCCAGACTCTATAATATATCTCTCTAGATACAGATTTACGAGCCTGTAACATAGTATTAATCACAGAGTCAGAGAAACCTCTTTGACCAAGAATCAAGCGTTCAATCTCCATACCTTTAAATTTAAGGATTTTAGATCCTGATGGAAAAAAGGACCTTGCGACAGAAGGTCTGGTCTTAACGGAAGAGTCCACGGTTGGCAAGAGGCCATCCGGACAAGATCCGCATACCAAAACCTGTGAGGCCATGCCGGAGCTACCAGCAGAACAAATGAGCATTCCTTCAGAATCTTGGAGATTACTCTTGGAAGAAGAACTAGAGGCGGAAAGATATAGGCAGGATGATACTTCCAAGGAAGTGATAATGCATCCACTGCCTCCGCCTGAGGATCCCGGGATCTGGACAGATACCTGGGAAGTTTCTTGTTTAGATGAGACGCCATCAGATCTATTTCTGGAAGTTCCCACATTTGAACAATTTGAAGAAATACCTCTGGGTGAAGAGACCATTCGCCCGGATGCAACGTTTGGCGACTGAGATAATCCGCTTCCCAATTGTCTATACCTTAGCTGGATTCCGCCCAAACCAAAATTCGAGATACTTCTTTCATAGCCAGAGGACTGTGAGTCCCTCCTTGATGATTGATGTATGCCACAGTTGTGACATTGTCTGTCTGAAAGCAAATGAACGATTCTCTCTTCAGAAGAGGCCAAAACTGAAGAGCTCTGAAAATTGCACGGAGTTCCAAAATATTGATCGGCAATCTCACCTCCTGAGATTCCCAAACTCCTTGTGCCGTCAGAGATCCCCACACAGCTCCCCAACCTGTGAGACTTGCATCTGTTGAAATTACAGTCCAGGTCGGAAGCACAAAAGAAGCCCCCTGAATTAAACGATGGTGATCTGTCCACCATGTTAGAGAGTGTTGAACAATCGGTTTTAAAGATATTAATTGAGATATCTTTGTGTAATCCTTGCACCATTGATTCAGCATACAAAGCTGAAGAGGTCGCATGTGAAAACGAGCAAAGGGGATCGCGTCCGATGCAGCAGTCATAAGACCTAGAATTTCCATGCATAAAGCTACCGAAGGGAATGATTGTGACTGAAGGTTTCGACAAGCTGAAATCAGTTTTAGACGTCTCTTGTCTGTTAAAAACAGAGTCATGGACACTGAATCTATCTGGAAACCCAGAAAGGTTACCCTTGTCTGAGGAATCAATGAACTTTTTGGTAAATTGATCCTCCAACCATGATCTTGAAGAAACAACACAAGTCGATTCGTATGAGATTCTGCTAAATGTAAAGATTGAGCAAGTACCAAGATATCGTCCAAATAAGGAAATACCACAATACCCTGTTCTCTGATTACAGACAGAAGGGCACTGAGAACCTTTGTAAAAATTCTTGGAGCTGTAGCTAGGCCAAACGGCAGAGCCACAAACTGTTAATGCTTGTCCAGAAAAGAGAATCTCAGGAACTGAGTCCATGAGCTAGTGACGTATGGGATATACATTCCTACCAGGAGGGGCAAAGTTTCCCAAACCTCAAAATGCCTATAAATACACCCCTCACCACACCCACAATTCAGTTTAACGAATAGCCAAGAAGTGGGGTGATAAAAAAGTGCGAAAGCATATAAAAATAAGGAATTGGAATAATTGTGCTTTATACAAAATCATAACCACCACAAAAAAAAGGGCGGGCCTCATGGACTCTTGCTAATATGAAAGAAATGAATTTATCAGGTAAGTTCTTACATAAATTATGTTTTCTTTCATGTAATTAGCAAGAGTCCATGAGCTAGTGACGTATGGGATAATGATTACCCAAGATGTGGATCTTTCCACACAAGAGTCACTAGAGAGGGAGGGATAAAATAAAGACAGCCAATTCCTGCTGAAAATAATCCACACCCAAAATAAAGTTTAATGAAAAACATAAGCAGAAGATTCAAACTGAAACCGCTGCCTGAAGTACTTTTCTACCAAAAACTGCTTCAGAAGAAGAAAATACATCAAAATGGTAGAATTTAGTAAAAGTATGCAAAGAGGACCAAGTTGCTGCTTTGCAAATCTGATCAACCGAAGCTTCATTCCTAAACGCCCAGGAAGTAGAAACTGACCTAGTAGAATGAGCTGTAATCCTCTGAGGCAGAGTTTTACCCGACTCAACATAGGCAAGATGAATTAAAGATTTCAACCAAGATGCCAAAGAAATGGCAGAAGCTTTCTGGCCTTTTCTAGAACCGGAAAAGATAACAAATAGACTAGAAGTCTTTCGGAAAGACTTAGTAGCTTCAACATAATATTTCAAAGCTCTAACAACATCCAAAGAATGCAACGATTTCTCCTTAGAATTCTTAGGATTAGGACATAATGAAGGAACCACAATTTCTCTACTAATGTTGTTGGAATTCACAACTTTAGGTAAAAATTCAAAAGAAGTTCGCAACACCGCCTTATCCTGATGAAAAATCAGAAAAGGAGACTCACAAGAAAGAGCAGATAATTCAGAAACTCTTCTGGCAGAAGAGATTGCCAAAAGGAACAAAACTTTCCAAGAAAGTAATTTAATGTCCAATGAATGCATAGGTTCAAACGGAGGAGCTTGAAGAGCTCCCAGAACCAAATTCAAACTCCAAGGAGGAGAAATTGACTTAATGACAGGTTTTATACGAACCAAAGCTTGTACAAAACAATGAATATCAGGAAGAATAGCAATCTTTCTGTGAAAAAGAACAGAAAGAGCAGAGATTTGTCCTTTCAAGGAACTTGCGGACAAACCCTTATCTAAACCATCCTGAAGAAACTGTAAAAGTCTCGGTATTCTAAAAGAATGCCAAGAAAAATGATGAGAAAGACACCAAGAAATATAAGTCTTCCAGACTCTATAATATATCTCTCTAGATACAGATTTACGAGCCTGTAACATAGTATTAATCACAGAGTCAGAGAAACCTCTTTGACCAAGAATCAAGCGTTCAATCTCCATACCTTTAAATTTAAGGATTTTAGATACTGATGGAAAAAAGGACCTTGCGACAGAAGGTCTGGTCTTAACGGAAGAGTCCACGGTTGGCAAGAGGCCATCCGGACAAGATCCGCATACCAAAACCTGTGAGGCCATGCCGGAGCTACCAGCAGAACAAACGAGCATTCCTTCAGAATCTTGGAGATTACTCTTGGAAGAAGAACTAGAGGCGGAAAGATATAGGCAGGATGATACTTCCAAGGAAGTGATAATGCATCCACTGCCTCCGCCTGAGGATCCCGGGATCTGGACAGATACCTGGGAAGTTTCTTGTTTAGATGAGACGCCATCAGATCTATTTCTGGAAGTTCCCACATTTGAACAATTTGAAGAAATACCTCTGGGTGAAGAGACCATTCGCCCGGATGCAACGTTTGGCGACTGAGATAATCCGCTTCCCAATTGTCTATACCTTAGCTGGATTCCGCCCAAACCAAAATTCGAGATACTTCTTTCATAGCCAGAGGACTGTGAGTCCCTCCTTGATGATTGATGTATGCCACAGTTGTGACATTGTCTGTCTGAAAGCAAATGAACGATTTTCTCTTCAGAAGAGGCCAAAACTGAAGAGCTCTGAAAATTGCACGGAGTTCCAAAATATTGATCGGCAATCTCACCTCCTGAGATTCCCAAACTCCTTGTGCCGTCAGAGATCCCCACACAGCTCCCCAACCTGTGAGACTTGCATCTGTTGAAATTACAGTCCAGGTCGGAAGCACAAAAGAAGCCCCCTGAATTAAACGATGGTGATCTGTCCACCATGTTAGAGAGTGTTGAACAATCGGTTTTAAATATATTAATTGAGATATCTTTGTGTAATCCTTGCACCATTGATTCAGCATACAAAGCTGAAGAGGTCGCATGTGAAAACGAGCAAAGGGGATCGCGTCCGATGCAGCAGTCATAAGACCTAGAATTTCCATGCATAAAGCTACCGAAGGGAATGATTGTGACTGAAGGTTTCAACAAGCTGAAATCAGTTTTAGACGTCTCTTGTCTGTTAAAAACAGAGTCATGGACACTGAATCTATCTGGAAACCCAGAAAGGTTACCCTTGTCTGAGGAATCAATGAACTTTTTGGTAAATTGATCCTCCAACCATGATCTTGAAGAAACAACACAAGTCGATTCGTATGAGATTCTGCTAAATGTAAAGATTGAGCAAGTACCAAGATATCGTCCAAATAAGGAAATACCACAATACCCTGTTCTCTGATTACAGACAGAAGGGCACCGAGAACCTTTGTAAAAATTCTTGGAGCTGTAACTAGGCCAAACGGCAGAGCCACAAACTGTTAATGCTTGTCCAGAAAAGAGAATCTCAGGAACTGAGTCCATGAGCTAGTGACGTATGGGATATACATTCCTACCAGGAGGGGCAAAGTTTCCCAAACCTCAAAATGCCTATAAATACACCCCTCACCACACCCACAATTCAGTTTAACGAATAGCCAAGAAGTGGGGTGATAAAAAAGTGCGAAAGCATATAAAAATAAGGAATTGGAATAATTGTGCTTTATACAAAATCATAACCACCACAAAAAAAAGGGCGGGCCTCATGGACTCTTGCTAATATGAAAGAAATGAATTTATCAGGTAAGTTCTTACATAAATTATGTTTTCTTTCATGTAATTAGCAAGAGTCCATGAGCTAGTGACGTATGGAATAATGATTACCCAAGATGTGGATCTTTCCACACAAGAGTCACTAGAGAGGGAGGGATAAAATAAAGACAGCCAATTCCTGCTGAAAATAATCCACACCCAAAATAAAGTTTAATGAAAAACATAAGCAGAAGATTCAAACTGAAACCGCTGCCTGAAGTACTTTTCTACCAAAAACTGCTTCAGAAGAAGAAAATACATCAAAATGGTAGAATTTAGTAAAAGTATGCAAAGAGGACCAAGTTGCTGCTTTGCAAATCTGATCAACCGAAGCTTCATTCCTAAACGCCCAGGAAGTAGAAACTGACCTAGTAGAATGAGCTGTAATCCTCTGAGGCAGAGTTTTACCCGACTCAACATAGGCAAGATGAATTAAAGATTTCAACCAAGATGCCAAAGAAATGGCAGAAGCTTTCTGGCCTTTTCTAGAACCGGAAAAGATAACAAATAGACTAGAAGTCTTTCGGAAAGACTTAGTAGCTTCAACATAATATTTCAAAGCTCTAACAACATCCAAAGAATGCAACGATTTCTCCTTAGAATTCTTAGGATTAGGACATAATGAAGGAACCACAATTTCTCTACTAATGTTGTTGGAATTCACAACTTTAGGTAAAAATTCAAAAGAAGTTCGCAACACCGCCTTATCCTGATGAAAAATCAGAAAAGGAGACTCACAAGAAAGAGCAGATAATTCAGAAACTCTTCTGGCAGAAGAGATTGCCAAAAGGAACAAAACTTTCCAAGAAAGTAATTTAATGTCCAATGAATGCATAGGTTCAAACGGAGGAGCTTGAAGAGCTCCCAGAACCAAATTCAAACTCCAAGGAGGAGAAATTGACTTAATGACAGGTTTTATACGAACCAAAGCTTGTACAAAACAATGAATATCAGGAAGAATAGCAATCTTTCTGTGAAAAAGAACAGAAAGAGCAGAGATTTGTCCTTTCAAGGAACTTGCGGACAAACCCTTATCTAAACCATCCTGAAGAAACTGTAAAAGTCTCGGTATTCTAAAAGAATGCCAAGAAAAATGATGAGAAAGACACCAAGAAATATAAGTCTTCCAGACTCTATAATATATCTCTCTAGATACAGATTTACGAGCCTGTAACATAGTATTAATCACAGAGTCAGAGAAACCTCTTTGACCAAGAATCAAGCGTTCAATCTCCATACCTTTAAATTTAAGGATTTTAGATCCTGATGGAAAAAAGGACCTTGCGACAGAAGGTCTGGTCTTAACGGAAGAGTCCACGGTTGGCAAGAGGCCATCCGGACAAGATCCGCATACCAAAACCTGTGAGGCCATGCCGGAGCTACCAGCAGAACAAACGAGCATTCCTTCAGAATCTTGGAGATTACTCTTGGAAGAAGAACTAGAGGCGGAAAGATATAGGCAGGATGATACTTCCAAGGAAGTGATAATGCATCCACTGCCTCTGCCTGAGGATCCCGGGATCTGGACAGATACCTGGGAAGTTTCTTGTTTAGATGAGACGCCATCAGATCTATTTCTGGAAGTTCCCACATTTGAACAATTTGAAGAAATACCTCTGGGTGAAGAGACCATTCGCCCGGATGCAACGTTTGGCAACTGAGATAATCCGCTTCCCAATTGTCTATACCTTAGCTGGATTCCGCCCAAACCAAAATTCGAGATACTTCTTTCATAGCCAGAGGACTGTGAGTCCCTCCTTGATGATTGATGTATGCCACAGTTGTGACATTGTCTGTCTGAAAGCAAATGAACGATTCTCTCTTCAGAAGAGGCCAAAACTGAAGAGCTCTGAAAATTGCACGGAGTTCCAAAATATTGATCGGCAATCTCACCTCCTGAGATTCCCAAACTCCTTGTGCCGTCAGAGATCCCCACACAGCTCCCCAACCTGTGAGACTTGCATCTGTTGAAATTACAGTCCAGGTCGGAAGCACAAAAGAAGCCCCCTGAATTAAACGATGGTGATCTGTCCACCATGTTAGAGAGTGTTGAACAATCGGTTTTAAAGATATTAATTGAGATATCTTTGTGTAATCCTTGCACCATTGATTCAGCATACAAAGCTGAAGAGGTCGCATGTGAAAACGAGCAAAGGGGATCGCGTCCGATGCAGCAGTCATAAGACCTAGAATTTCCATGCATAAAGCTACCGAAGGGAATGATTGTGACTGAAGGTTTCGACAAGCTGAAATCAGTTTTAGACGTCTCTTGTCTGTTAAAAACAGAGTCATGGACACTGAATCTATCTGGAAACCCAGAAAGGTTACCCTTGTCTGAGGAATCAATGAACTTTTTGGTAAATTGATCCTCCAACCATGATCTTGAAGAAACAACACAAGTCGATTCGTATGAGATTCTGCTAAATGTAAAGATTGAGCAAGTACCAAGATATCGTCCAAATAAGGAAATACCACAATACCCTGTTCTCTGATTACAGACAGAAGGGCACCGAGAACCTTTGTAAAAATTCTTGGAGCTGTAGCTAGGCCAAACGGCAGAGCCACAAACTGTTAATGCTTGTCCAGAAAAGAGAATCTCAGGAACTGATAATGATCTGGATGAATCGGAATATGCAGATATGCATCCTGTAAATCTATTGTGGCCATATAATTCCCTTGCTGAACAAAAGGCAAGATAGTCCTTACAGTTACCATCTTGAATGTTGGTATCCTTACATAACGATTCAATATTTTTAGATCCAGAACTGGTGTGAAGGAATTCTCCTTCTTTGGTACAATGAAGAGATTTGAATAAAACCCCATCCCCTGTTCCGGAACTGGAACTGGCATAATTACTCCAGCCAACTCTAGATCTGAAACACAATTCAGAAATGCTTGAGCTTTCACTGGATTTACTGGGACACGGGAAAGAAAAAATCTCTTTGCAGGAGGTCTCAACTTGAAACCAATTCCGTACCCTTCTGAAACAATGTTCTGAATCCAAAGATTGTGAACAGAATTGATCCAAATTTCTTTGAAAAAACGTAACCTGCCCCCTACCAGCTGAGCTGGAATGAGGGCCGCACCTTCATGTGGACTTAGAAGCAGGCTTTGGCTTTCTAGCAGGCTTGGATTTATTCCAGACTGGAGATGGTTTCCAAACTGAAACTGCTCCTGAGGATGAAGGATTAGGCTTTTGTTCTTTGTTGAAACGAAAGGAACGAAAACGATTATTAGCCCTGTTTTTACCCTTAGATTTTTTATCCTGTGATAAAAAAGTTCCTTTCCCACCAGTAACAGTTGAGATAATAGAATCCAACTGAGAACCAAATAATTTGTTACCCTGGAAAGAAATGGAAAGTAGAGTTGATTTAGAAGCCATATCAGCAATCCAAGTTTTAAGCCAAAAAGCCCTTCTAGCTAAAATAGCTAGAGACATAAACCTGACATCAACTCTGATAATATCAAAAATGGCATCACAGATAAAATTATTAGCATGCTGAAGAAGAATAATAATATCATGAGAATCATGATCTGTTACTTGTTGCGCTAAAGTTTCCAACCAAAAAGTTGAAGCTGCAGCAACATCAGCCAATGATATAGCAGGTCTAAGAAGATTACCTGAACACAGATAAGCTTTTCTTAGAAAGGATTCAATTTTCCTATCTAAAGGATCCTTAAACGAAGTACCATCTGACGTAGGAATAGTAGTACGTTTAGCAAGGGTAGCAATAGCCCCATCAACTTTAGGGATCTTGTCCCAAAATTCTAATCTGTCAGACGGCACAGGATATAATTGCTTAAAACGTTTAGAAGGAGTAAAAGAATTACCCAATTTATCCCATTCTTTGGAAATTACTTCAGAAATAGCATTAGGAACAGGAAAAACTTCTGGAATAACCACAGGAGATTTAAATACCTTATCTAAACGTTTAGAATTAGTATCAAGAGGACCAGAATCCTCTATTTCTAAAGCAATTAGTACTTCTTTAAGTAAAGAACGAATAAATTCCATTTTAAATAAATATGAAGATTTATCAGCATCAATCTCTGAGACAGAATCCTCTGAACCAGAAGAGTCATCAGAATCAGAATGATGATGTACATTTAAAAATTCATCTGTAGGGAGAGAAGTTTTAAAAGATTTTTTACGTTTACTAGAAGGAGAAATAACAGACATAGCCTTCTTGATGGATTCAGAAACAAAATCTCTTATGTTATCAGGAACATTCTGCACCTTAGATGTTGAGGGAACTGCAACAGACAATGGTACTTTACTAAAGGAAATATTATCTGCATTAACAAGTTTGTCATGACAATTAATACAAACAACAGCCGGAGGAATAGCTACCAAAAGTTTACAGCAGATACACTTAGCTTTGGTAGATCCAGCACTAGACAGCGATTTTCCTGTAGTATCTTCTGACTCAGATGCAACGTGAGACATCTTGCAATATGTAAGAGAAAAAACAACATATAAAGCAAAATTGATCAAATTCCTTAAATGACAGTTTCAGGAATGGGAAAAAAATGCCATAGAACAAGCTTCTAGCAACCAGAAGCAATGAAAAATGAGACTTAAATAATGTGGAGACAAAAGTGACGCCCATATTTTTTGGCGCCAAATAAGACGCCCACATTATTTGGCGCCTAAATGCTTTTGGCGCCAAAAATGACGCCACATCCGGAACGCCAACATCTTTGGCGCAAAATAACGTCAAAAAATGACGCAACTTCCGGCGACACGTATGACGCCGGAAACGGAAAAGATTTTTTGCGCCAAAAAAGTCTGCGCCAAGAATGACGCAATAAAATGAAGCATTTTCAGCCCCCGCGAGCCTAACAGCCCACAGGGAAAAAGAGTCAAATTTTTGAAGGTAAGAAAAAATGATTAATTCAAATGCATTATCCCAAATATGAAACTGACTGTCTGAAAAATAAGGAATGTTGAACATTCTGAGTCATGGCAAATAAATGTTTAAATACATATATTTAGAACTTTATAAACAAAGTGCCCAACCATAGCTTAGAGTGTCACAGAAAATAAGATTTACTTACCCCAGGACACTCATCTACATGTTTGTAGAAAGCCAAACCAGTACTGAAACGAGAATCAGCAGAGGTAATGGTATATAAATAAGAGTATATCGTCGATCTGAAAAGGGAAGTAAGAGATGAATCTCTACGACCGATAACAGAGAACCTATGAAATAGACCCCGTAGAAGGAGATCACTGCATTCAAATAGGCAATACTCTCCTCACATCCCTCTGACATTCACTGCACGCTGAGAGGAAAACCGGGCTCCAACCTGCTGCAGAGCGCATATCAACGTAGAATCTAGCACAAACTTACTTCACCACCTCCATAGGAGGCAAAGTTTGTAAAACTGAATTGTGGGTGTGGTGAGGGGTGTATTTATAGGCATTTTGAGGTTTGGGAAACTTTGCCCCTCCTGGTAGGAATGTATATCCCATACGTCACTAGCTCATGGACTCTTGCTAATTACATGAAAGAAAGGGTGGTGAAAGAATCGACCTGGATGGATTTTTTCACCATCCTGCCTTTTTCGGAATCCATCTGGATGCAGCGTAAACTTCACCCAGGTGGATTCCAAAAATGGCAGGGTGGTGAAAGAATCCACCTGGATGGATTTTTTCAGCATCCTGCCTTTTTCGGAATCCATCTGGATGCAGCATAAACTGCACCCAGGTGGATTCCAAAAATGGCAGGGTGGTGAAAGAATCCACCTTGATGCAGTTGTAAGTACCTATCAGTTAATAAGCATTAGCTGGAAGTGCCTATCAGTTAATACGCATTAGCTCTAAGTACCTATCAGTTAATAAACATTAGCTGTAAGTACCTATTAGTTAATAATCATTGGCAGGAAGTACCTATCAGTCAATAAGCATTAGCTGGAAGTAACTATCAGTTAATAAGCATTAGCTGGAAGTAACCTTCAGTTAATAAGCATTAGCTGGAAGTACCTATCAGTTAATAATCATTATCTGGAAGTAACTATCAGTTAATAATCATTAGCAGGAAGTACCTATCAGTTAATAATCATTAGCTGGAAGTAACTATCAGTTAATAATCATTAGCAGGTAGTGCCTATCAGTTAATAAGCATTAGCTGGAAGTAACTATCAGTTAATAATCATTAGCAGGTAGTGCCTATCGGTTAATAAGCATTAGCTGGAAGTAACTATCAGTTAATAATCATAAGTGGGAAGTACCTATCAGTTAATAATTATTAGCAGGAAGTGCTAATCAGTTAATAAGCATTAGCTGGAAGTAACTATCAGTTAATAAGCATTAGCTGGAAGTGATATCAGTTAATAAGCATTAGTTGGAAGTGATATTAGTTAATAAGCATTAGCTGGAAGTATCTATCAGTTAATAATCATTAGCAGGAAGTACCTATCAGTTAATAAGCATTAACTGGAAGTACCATCAGTTAATAAGCATTAGCTGGAAGTTTCTATCAGTTAATAATCATTAGCAGGCAGTATGTATCAGTTAATAATCATTAGCAGGAAGTAACTATCAGTTAATAATCATTAGCAGGAAGTACCTATCAGTTAATAATCATTAGCAGGAAGTACCTATCAGTTAATAATCATTAGCAGGTAGTACCTATCAGTTAATAATCATTAGCAGGAAGTACCTATCAGTCAATAAGCATTAGCTGGAAGTACCTATCAGTTAATAAGCATTAGCTGGAAGTTTCTATCAGTTAATAATCATTAGCAGGCAGTATGTATCAGTTAATAATCATTAGCAGGAAGTAACTATCAGTTAATAATCATTAGCAGGAAGTACCTATCAGTTAATAATCATTAGCAGGAAGTACCTATCAGTCAATAAGCATTAGCTGGAAGTAACTATCAGTTAATAAGCATTAGCTGGAAGAAACCATCAGTTAATAAGCATTAGCTGGAAGTATCTATCAGTTAATAATCATTAGCAGGAAGTACCTATCAGTTAATAACATACCCCCTAACTGTCCCAATTTTTGCGGGACTGTCATGATTTTAGGAGTCTGTCCTGCTGTCCCGGGTTGCTTGCCATCTGTCCCACATTGACCCATGCATTTAAAAAAAAAAGTTAAATTCTATTGGGTCCTTACTCAGAAGCAGCTGGCTTTTCTCTCCCAGGGTTAGATACTTGTTAGATTCCCTGTCAAAAAGGAATGGTGTGTGTGGGTAAGCAGGAGTAAGAAGACTGTATACCCTCTGACCTCAGGTAATGGTGACCTCCAACCTCTGGTAATGACGTCTAACTCCTGGTGATAATACTAGCATGCCTTTAGTTTTATATGATGAGCAGTGCTAACACCAGGGTAACGAACAGTGGCACCCTGAGACTGCCAGCTAATGTGCTTGCCAACCCCAGGACCCCATACAATGAATTACAGATACCCATATATGCTGTAGTGTTTGTGTGTATCTGTATGTATAAGTGTGTGCGTATTTGCATGTATAAGTATCTGTATGTATAAGTGTGTGTGTGTATCTGCATGTATAAGTGTACGCTATGTAGTGTGTATCTGCATGTATAAGTGTATGATATGTAGTGTGTGTATCTGCATGTATAAGTGTATGATATGTAGTGTGTGTATCTGCATTTATAAGTGTATGCTATGTAGTGTGTATCTGCATGTATAAGTGTATGATATGTAGTTTGTGTATCTGCATGTATAAGTGTAAGCTATGTAGTGTGTGTGTGTGTATCTGCATGTGTAAGTTTATGCTGTGTAGTGTGTGTTTCTGTGTATTTGAGTTTGTGTACATGTATATGTGTAGATTGAGTTACTGTGCATTTTTGATGACTTTAAAGGCCAGAATCTAGAATATTAATGGGGAATGCAAAGAACAGTTTTAAAGAATCTATTAAATGTCCAATTAAGATTAAAATATTTAGCAATGTCTCTGCAAAGGATAATTAAATACAGAGCTCACATAGCTATACAAGTGGTTTGAGCTTGTGTTCGATTTGCTGCCTAAGAGTATTAAAATATATGACTTAGAATTTTATTTATATTACTTTGGTCTTATGATTTTGTTTTAAGCCCAATCCCTGCTCCTGCCCAACACATATCAAACTTTTTCCGCGGGAGGTGGGGGGTGTCCATCTTTTAAATTTTGAAATGTTGGGAGGTATGTAATAAGCATTAGCTGGAAGTACCATCAGTTAATAATCATTAGCAGGAAGTATCTAGCAGTTAATAATCATTAGCAGGAAGTAACTATCAGTCAATAAGCATTAGCTAGAAGTACCTATCAGTTAATAATTATTAGCTGTAAGTGCCTATCAGTAAGTAATCATTAGCAGGAAGTACCTATCAGTTAATAATCATTAGCAGGAAGTGCCTATCAGTGAATAATCATTAGCAGGAAGTACCTAACAGTTAATAATGATTAGCTGTAAGTGCCTATCAGTTAAAAATCATTAGCAGGAAGTATCTATAAGTCAATAATCATTAGCAGGAAGTACCTATCAGTCAATAATCATTAGCAGGAAGTACCTATCAGTCAATAATCATTAGCATGAAGTACCTATCAGTTAATAATTATTAGCTGTAAGTGCCTATCAGTTAATAAGCATTAGCTGTAAGTACCTATCAGTTAATAAGCATTTGCAGGAAGTACCTATCAGTCAATAATCATTAGCTGGAAGTACATATCAGTTAATAAGCATTAGCTGGAAGAAGCTATCAGTTAATAATCATTAGCAGGAAGTACCTATCAGTTAATAATCATTAGCAGGAAGTACCTATCAGTTAATAATTATTAGCTGTAAGTGCCTATCAGTTAATAATCATTAGCAGGAAGTACCTATCAGTCAATAATCATTAGCAGGAAGTACCTATCAGTTAATAATTATTAGCTGTAAGTGCCTGTCAGTTAATAAGCATTAGCTGTAAGTAACTATCAGTTAATAAGCATTAGCTGTAAGTACCTATCAGTTAATAATCATTAGCAGGAAGTACCTATCAGTGAATAATCATTAGCAGGAAGTACCTAACAGTTAATAATTATTAGCTGTAAGTGCCTATCTGTTAATAATCATTAGCAGGAAGCACCTATCAGTCAATAATCATTAGCAGGAAGTACCTATCAGTTAATAATTATTAGCTGTAAGTGCCTATCAGTTATTAAGCATTAGCTGTAAGTACCTATCAGTTAATAAGCATTTGCAGGAAGTACCTATCAGTCAATAATCATTAGCTAGAAGTACATATCAGTTAATAAGCATTAGCTGGAAGAAGCTATCAGTTAGTAATCATTAGCAGGAAGTACCTATCAGTTAATAATTATTAGCTGTAAGTGCCTATCAGTTAATAATCATTAGCAGGAAGTACCTATCAGTTAATAATCATTAGCAGGAAGTACCTATCAGTCAATAATCATTAGCAGGAAGTACCTATCAGTTAATAATTATTAGCTGTAAGTGCCTATCAGTTAATAATCATTAGCAGGAAGTACCTATCAGTCAATAATCATTAGCAGAAAGTACCTATCAGTCAATAATCATTAGCAGAAAGTACCTATCAGTTAATAATTATTAGCTGTAAGTGCCTATCAGTTAATAATCATTAGCAGGAAGTACCTATCAGTTAATAATCATTAGCAGGAAGTACCTATCAGTCAATAATCATTAGCAGGAAGTACCTATCAGTTAATAATTATTAGCTGTAAGTGCCTATCAGTTAATAATCATTAGCAGGAAGTACCTATCAGTCAATAATCTTTAGCAGGAAGTACCTATCAGTTAATAATTATTAGCTGTAAGTGCCTATCAGTTAATAAGCATTAGTTGTAAGTATGTATCAGTTAATAAGCATTAGCTGTAAGTGCCTATCAGTTAATAAGCATTAGTTGTAAGTACCTATCAGTTAATAGGCATTAGCTGTAAGTGCATATCAGTTAATAAGCATTAGCTGTAAGTATGTATCAGATAATAAGCATTAGCTGTAAGTGCCTATCAGTTAATAAGCATTAGCTGTAAATGCCTATCAGTTAATAAGTATTAGCTGTTAGTAACTATCAGTTAATAAGTATTAGCTGTAAGTACCTAGCAGTTAATAAGCATTACCTGTAAGTGCCTATCAGTTAATAAGCATTAGCTGTAAGTACCTATTAGTTAATAAGCATTAGCTGTAAGTACCTATCAGTTAATAAGCATTAGTTGTATTTATCAGTTAATAAGCATTAGCAGGAAGTACCTATCAGTTAATAATTATTAGCTGTAAGTGCCTATCAGTTAATAATCATTAGCAAGAAGTACCTATCAGTTAATAATCATTAGCAGGAAGTACCTATCAGTCAATAATCATTAGCAGGAAGTACCTATCAGTTAATAATTATTAGCTGTAAGTGCCTATCAGTTAATAATCATTAGCAGGAAGTACCTATCAGTCAATAATCATTAGCAGAAAGTACCTATCAGTCAATAATCATTAGCAGAAAGTACCTATCAGTTAATAATTATTAGCTGTAAGTGCCTATCAGTTAATAATCATTAGCAGGAAGTACCTATCAGTTAATAATCATTAGCAGGAAGTACCTATCAGTCAATAATCATTAGCAGGAAGTACCTATCAGTTAATAATTATTAGCTGTAAGTGCCTATCAGTTAATAATCATTAGCAGGAAGTACCTATCAGTCAATAATCTTTAGCAGGAAGTACCTATCAGTCAATAATTATTAGCTGTAAGTGCCTATCAGTTAATAAGCATTAGTTGTAAGTATGTATCAGTTAATAAGCATTAGCTCTAAGTGCCTATCAGTTAATAAGCATTAGTTGTAAGTACCTATCAATTATTAGGCATTAGCTGTAAGTGCATATCAGTTAATAAGCATTAGCTGTAAGTATGTATCAGATAATAAGCATTAGCTGTAAGTGCCTATCAGTTAATAAGCATTAGCTGTAAATGCCTAACAGTTAATAAGTATTAGCTGTTAGTAACTATCAGTTAATAAGTATTAGCTGTAAGTACCTAGCAGTTAATAAGCATTACCTGTAAGTGCCTATCAGTTAATAAGCATTAGCTGTAAGTACCTATTAGTTAATAAGCATTAGCTGTAAGTACCTATCAGTTAATAAGCATTAGTTGTATTTATCAGTTAATAAGCATTAGCTGTAAGTGCCTATCAGTAAATAAGCATTAGCTGTAAGTACCTATCAGTTAATAAGCATTAGTTGTAAGTATGTATCAGTTAATAAGCATTAGCTGTAAGTGCCTATCAGTTAATAAGCATTAGCTGTAAGTACCTATAAGTTAATAAGCATTAGCTGTAAGTGCCTATCAGTTAATAAGCATTAGCTGTAAGTGCCTATCAGTTAATAAGCATTAGCTGTAAGTACCTATCAGTTAAGAAGCATTAGTTGTAAGTATGTATCAGTTAATAAGCATTAGCTGTAAGTGCCTATCAGTTAATAAGCATTAGCTGTAAGTATCTATCAGTTAATAAGCATTAGCTGTAAGTACCTATCAGTTAATAAGCATTAGCTGTAAATACCTATCAGTTAATAAGCATTAGTTGTATTTATCAGTTAATAAGCATTAGCTGTAAGTGCCTATCAGTTAATACGCATTAGCTGTAAGTACCTATCAGTTATTAAGCATTAGCTGTAAGTATGTATCAGATTATAAGCATTAGCTGTAAGTACCTACCAGTTAATAAGCATTAGTTGTAAGTATGTATCAGTTAATAAGCATTAGCTGTAAGTGCCTATCAGTTAATAAGCATTAGCTGTAAGTACCTATCAGTTAATAAGCATTAGTTGTATTTATCCGTTAATAAGCATTAGCTGTAAGTGCCTATCAGTTAATAAGCATTAGTTGTATTTATCAGTTAATAAGCATTAGCTGTAAGTGCCTATAAGTTAATAAGCATTAGCTGTAAGTACCTATCAGTTAATAAGCATTAGCTGTAAGTGCCTATCAGTTAATAAGCATTAGCTGTAAGTGCCTATCAGTTAATAAGCATTAGCTGTAAGTACCTATCAGTTAATAAGCATTAGCTCTAAGTATCTATCAGATAATAAGCATTAGCTGTAAGTGCCTATCAGTTAATAAGCATTAGCTGTAAGTACCTATCAGTTAATAAGCATTAGTTGTAAGTATGTATCAGATAATAAGCATTAGCTGTAAGTGCCTATCAGTTAATAAGCATTAGCTGTAAGTACCTATAAGTTAATAAGCATTAGCTGTAAGTGCCTATCAGTTAATAAGCATTAGCTGTAAGTGCAAATCAGATAATAAGCATTAGCTGTAAGTGCCTATCTGTTAGTAAGCATTAGCTGTAAGTGCCTATCAGTTAATAAGCATTAGCTGTAAGTACCTATCAGTTAATAAGCATTAGCTGTAAATGCCTATCAGTTAATAAGCATTAGCTGTAAGTACCTATAAGTTAATAAGCATTAGCTGTAAGTGCCTATCAGTTAATAAGCATTAGCTGTAAGTGCCTATCAGTTAATAAGCATTAGCTGTAAGTACCTATAAGTTAATAAGCATTAGCTGTAAGTGCCTATCAGTTAATAAGCATTAGCTGTAAGTACCTATCAGTTAATAAGCATTAGCTGTAAGTGCCTATCAGTTAATAAGCATTAGCTGTAAGTGCCTATCAGTTAATAAGCATTAGCTGTAAGTACCTATCAGTTAATAAGCATTAGCTGTAAGTGCATATCAGATAATAAGCATTAGCTGTAAGTGCATATCAGATAATAAGCATTAGCTGTAAGTGCATATCAGTTAATAAGCATTATCTGTAAGTGCATATCAGATAATAAGCATTAGCTGTAAGTGCATATCAGTTAATAAGCATTAGCTGTAAGTGCCTATCAGTTAATAAGCATTAGCTGTAAGTGCAAATCAGTTAATAAGAATTAGCTGTAAGTGCATATCAGATAATAAGCATTAGCTGTAAGTGCATATCAGTTAATAAGCATTAGCTGTAAGTGCCTATCAGTTAATAAGCATTAGCTGTAAGTGCATATCAGTTAATAAGCATTATCTGTAAGTGCATATCAGATAATAAGCATTAGCTGTAAGTGCATATCAGTTAATAAGCATTAGCTGTAAGTGCCTATCAGTTAATAAGCATTACCTGTAAGTGCATATCAGTTAATAAGCATTAGCTGTAAGTGCATATCAGATAATAAGCATTAGCTGTAAGTGCATATCAGTTAATAAGCATTAGCTGTAAGTGCCTATCAGTTAATAAGCATTAGCTGTAAGTGCATATCAGTTAATAAGCATTAGCTGTAAGTGCATATCAGATAATAAGCATTAGCTGTAAGTACCTATCAGCTAATAAGCATTAGCTGTAAGTGCATATCAGATAATA
This sequence comes from Bombina bombina, assembly GCF_027579735.1. Taxonomy (NCBI): domain Eukaryota; kingdom Metazoa; phylum Chordata; class Amphibia; order Anura; family Bombinatoridae; genus Bombina; species Bombina bombina. The sequence continues at coordinate 1,081,621,216 of NC_069502.1, read as the reverse complement.
AGCATTAGCTGTAAGTGCATATCAGATAATAAGCTTTAGCTGTAAGTGCATATCAGTTAATATCCATTAGCTGTAAGTGCATGTCAGATAATAAGCATTAGCTGTAAGTGCCTATCAGTTAATAAGCATTAGCTGTAAGTGCATATCAGATAATAAGCATTAGCTGTAAGTGCATATCAGATAATAAGCATTAGCTGTAAGTACCTATCAGCTAATAAGCATTAGCTGTAAGTGCATATCAGATAATAAGCATTAGCTGTAAGTGCATATCAGATAATAAGATTTAGCTGTAAGTGCATATCAGTTAATAAGCATTAGCTGTAAGTGCATATCAGATAATAAGCATTAGCTGTAAGTGCATATCAGATAATAAGCATTAGCTGTAAGTGCATATCAGATAATAAGCTTTAGCTGTAAGTGCATATCAGTTAATAAGCATTAGCTGTAAGTGCATTTCAGATAATAAGCATTAGCTGTAAGTGCATATCAGATAATAAGCATTAGCTGTAAGTGCATATCAGTTAATAAGCATTAGCTGTAAGTGCATATCAGATAATAAGCATTAGCTGTAAGTGCATATCAGTTAATAAGCATTAGCTGTAAGTGCATATCAGTTAATAAGCATTAGCTGTAAGTGCATATCAGTTAATAAGCATTAGCTGTAAGTGCATTTCAGATAATAAGCATTAGCTGTAAGTGCATATCAGATAATAAGCATTAGCTGTAAGTGCATATCAGATAATAAGCATTAGCTGTAAGTACCTATCAGTTAATAAGCATTAGCTGTAAGTGCATATCAGTTAATAAGCATTAGCTGTAAGTACCTATCAGTTAATAAGCATTAGCTGTAAGTGCATATCAGATAATAAGCATTAGCTGTAAGTGCATATCATATAATAAGCATTAGCTGTAAGTGCATATCAGATAATAAGCATTAGCTGTAAGTGCATATCAGATAATAAGCATTAGCTGTAAGTACCTATCAGTTAATAAGCATTAGCTGTAAGTGCATATCAGATAATAAGCATTAGCTGTAAGTGCATATCAGATAATAAGCATTAGCTGTAAGTGCATATCAGATAATAAGCATTAGCTGTAAGTGCATATCAGATAATAAGCATTAGCTGTAAGTGCATATCAGATGATAAGCATTAGCTGTAAGTGCATATCAGATAATAAGCATTAGCTGTAAGTACCTATCAGTTAATAAGCATTAGCTGTAAGTGCATATCAGATAATAAGCATTAGCTGTAAGTGCATATCAGATAATAAGCATTAGCTGTAAGTGCATATCAGATAATAAGCATTAACTGTAAGTGCATATCAGATAATAAGCATTAGCTGTAAGTACCTATCAGTTAATAAGCATTAGCTGGAAGTATCTATAAGTTAATAAACATTCACTCGATTTACCTATCAGATTATAAGCATTCATTGGATGTACCTATAAGTTAAAGGGATTTGAAACTCAAACTAGTTTACTCAACTCAACTAGTTTACTTCTATTATCAAATTTGCTTTGTTTACATGATGTTCTTTGTTAGGCAACTGGAGCTCTACATGGCAGGAAATAGTGCTGCCATCTAGTCCTTTTGCAAATGGTTAACATTCTTGCAAAACTGCTGCCATAAAGTTTTTCAGAATGGGCTGGCTCCTAAGCTAACGTAAATGCTTTTTGACAAAAGATACCAAGAGAGTGAATAAAAATTGATAATAGAAGTAAATTAGAAAGTTCTTTAAAATGGCATGCTCTATCTGAATCTTTAAATAATAATTTTGGGTTTCATATCCTTTTAATAAGCATTAGCTGGGGGCGGAGCTTGCCTGTGATCCAAGATGGAGACTTTTCTCTAGAGCTCCGTGTTCCAGGGAGGGGAAAGGGGCCTTTACCCCTTCAATTCCACACCTAGAGGGAAATAGTGCAGCCCAAACGCCAGCTGAAGTGACAGGGCATAAGAGAAGCGCCTTTCCGGCTACTAAATCAAGAGCGGAGACCGGGCAGCAGTCGGCTCTGAGGATCGGCTCGGCGCCATCTTTTTCTTCTATCTGCTGACAAGACGCGACACAGCAATGTGCAGGGCTGCGCAGGGCAGACGTCTGACCGGCTCTATCCTGGGGTCATCTACACAATTATAGGACCGGAGGACCCTACCACATCCAGCTTGGACGGAACTGTGAGTAGCTGACTAGATACTGCTGCTGGGGTCACCACGCTATTAGCGTCTCCCAGAGATGATAAGGGGCTCATAAGCAGGACATAAATGGCGGACACTTAGCGTTAAACAGGCTGGTGGCACATCTATCAACTAGATAAATTTAGAAAGCAAGGCCAGACTCATTGACTAGAGGAGAAGGGAGGCTATAAGAGTGAAAAATGAATATATAAAACCGAATAAGTATTGTGTAACATAAGCTAGATACACAAGAGCGCGCTGTGTGCCTCAACGGAGTTACTAATATACAAATTTCAAATATCCACATATAACAATTAAAGTATATTCATATTGGAAAAAACATATATTATCCCCCAAAAGGAATTATACCAATACTGGGATGTTTGTACAAAGAGTCTTATTTGCAAGTCCCAATTGTAGAATTTGTTTCAACGTTATGACTTGTGCACCAAATATTCAGGCTGCTCTCTCCCTTCCTCCACTGTTAGATAGTAGATCTGAAAAGATGAAAACACAAGAGAGGCGCCCAAATGTGTGTATCTGTAACAGATGATGATTTAAAGTAGCAGCAGATCTAAACACAGACTACTCACAATTTCAATGAGCACACTTATGTGCTTGTAGTTGCGGGGCTGGCTATCAGAGCTACCCAGCTGGCTCCCTCCGGTCACAGCTCACTCCCAGTCTGCAAATACAAAGCGCCCAAATGTGTGTATCTGTGATAGCAAATTAAAACAGCAACAAATTTTCACACAGGGTACTCACAATTTGTTAGAGCACACTTATGTGCTTGTAGACACTAGCTGGCTATCAGAGCTAACCAGCTGGCTCCCTCCGGTCTCAAAACTCCTCCAAAGCAGGTGTATGGTAATGCTGCTCTCACCAAGTAAGTGTCAGAGCCATAAGATAAAATCAAAGTCTTTATTCTTGTGACAAATGGCTGTGATATAAATGTTCATACAGGTGAGCATATAGCAATATGCTACGCGTTTCTCGGCTCTAACGGCCGTTTCATCAGGCATATTTTGCAACAAACTATCTTCGGCTTTTATTGCCGTTAATTACCATACATCCTGCAAACAAAGGAACCTCCCTGAAAGGGTGTGTAAACTTATTAACCAATCCACATCTATTACATTCCTACCTTGTAATCTGATCTCCCACCCACAATGGGTGTGTATGTATCTCCACCCATCTACCTATGTCAATGACTGGGGGGTATGTATGGGAGTTAGCCGCTTAGCTCAGAAGCTTTTATTTATATGTTTCTTTGATTGTCTAAGCTGCGAACCTGTGCTCAATTGGTGAGAGCTTTTTTTCACATCCAGTTAGATGCGATTTAAAGTTTGATATATAAATCCTGATATCCTTCTCATCGGATTACTTGAAATTTCCTATACATATCCCGGGTGATAATCTTACTATATCAATTGCTCTCATGTGACTAAAATATATATTGATATTGATTCCTATAAATATATATACACACATAGTGCCTAACTTATTTAAAAAATAAATCTCTATGTATAAATAATTAAAATAATTATTTTTAGTTAAAAATTGGTGCTCCGCCAAGGATATAATCGCTACACTTGAGAGGCTGATCAATGTTGGGCTCATGAAAATATATTGCAAATTGATCCTACAAGTTGAAAAACATATGGATGAATATATATAATCCCTTGTAAAAATACAGCCACCATTTTCTAGTGTGTATCTTTCTATGTGACCCTTTTTGATCTACTTCTGGGTTTATTTATTCACATCATGAACATTATTTTCTAACCGAGCCGTTATAAGACTCATAATATTTATAATATCAAGTTATTATTACTGGAATTATCCAATGCAATATAAGGAATATACCCAGAGATATAAGATAATATCAGTTGTCCCTTGCTTATCCATTCCTATCGCATAAGTGTCCAAGGAATATTCAATATATAATAGTACAGACTACCATCAGTTCTATATTAGGACAAACATTAAACTAATTGTGCTTATCAGATATATAATAAAATATAAATAAAATAATAGTGGTTCTAACTAATGAATCATAAAATTAATATGTGTTACCTTGTGTTAAATGCGATGTACCTTGCTTAGTGACCAGTGGTGTGTTCCCCATTTTATAAATACTAGTGAAAATCTAAATTAATATTAACTATTCCTAATATAACTGTATAGTTAACTCATATTAACTTATAATTAAAATACCTTTATCTATGTGGATCCATGGACTTCCTAATTAAGACCAATAGTCGTGAGATTTTGTATTACTGTCAATGGTGTTTGATATACATTATTAATATATAGTGATAGTGTAAATATTATTAATTTATTAGTGCAATATATTACTGTGTGAACAGAGGAATATTATAAATAAATATGTGAAAAGAACACTCATGGATGATATTAACATCCTTTATTAATGTGAATATTAAAAAATAATATAATATTAGTCCTAAATATAGATAGGTGTAGAAAAATAAATTAGTCTCAAATGCTACATATTAATATGTGACAATGATTTTAATATATATTAATGGTCCTAGGTACTCTGTCTAGATCATATTAGATGGTATATAATTAGTGTTATATCACTATCCTAATCCAATATGTAACTAGGTGATTTTATTGTGATATATCCACTCGAAAGGCTAAGGAGTCAATCCCTTCGTTGTGCCATTTGGAGAACAAAGTGCCCAACTGATATATATATGGTGATATATTGCTGTCCTATAAAACCGGGCTGACTGGGCATTCAATAAGATCCCTGGGGGTGAAGCTTAAATTGGATTTTCTCTGCTAGAGGGACAATTCAAGCAAATAGAGAGACGGTGTGGAGCTGAGAGCACACATCTTAGGGCCCTCCACGCAGCAGAAGCAAAACAGCCTCTCATACCTAACCTCTACAAATTGGGAGACACTGCTCAGAGGTGTACAGGACTAAAACATTTTTATCTGGTGCTTTTCACTATAGTCAACTAACACATCTGACTCCGGGTCCTGTATTCTTTATTTTACATAGCCCCTCAGGAGGTTAACCAGAGAAAACGCTACCAGTTTGAAGCCCAGGCCTATACTTTATTTTCCTGCAGTCTCCACTTTAGTCAAGAGTTGTTTTCATTTTTAACACAAGTCTGCCACCCTGTGGCCTACAGAAAAATTATAGCCTGGCATAATTAGCAGTCTCTCATCCTACAGCTCAAGAGGAGATTAAAAATAGACAACAATTACATTTGAACTGTTTAGTAGCTGCACCCCAAAAATCTCTACAACCACAAACAAAATAGAATGGCCTTGAAGAGGTTAGGTAAACAAGAGAAGTTGGGCAAAACCACCCCTGTAACTTCTTACTTTAAACCTTCTCAGGGGGACAACCCTATGGATCAACTCAAAGAAGTAGAAAACACCTCTGAAACCACTCCAATGGCATCTGACAATATAGGAGATAATACCCCTCTAACAAGAGCCGATTTACACCTGCTTGTCTCCAAACAAGACATCACCAGCAGTTTTGATAAACTGTGGGCCAAAATAGATACTATGCACACGTCCATGAATGCGAGCCTCAGCGACATTAAAAAAGATATATCTGAATTGGGCACAAGAGTAGAAACACTGGAAGACAACAGCGATAATTTAATAGAAGATGTAGAGATGGCAGTTCAACAGGTCTCACAACAACAGCAAGTAGTTAATGAACTACTAGATAAGATTGAAGACATGGAAAATAGAAATAGGAGATGCAACATTCGTCTCAAAGGCATCCCAGAATCAGTTAAGCCCGAAGATCTCCCGCCTTATCTCCATCAGCTATTCTGTGCAATCACTGGGGTGGATCCCTTCACGGAGATTGAAATAGAACGGGCTCACAGAGCTCTAAAACCTAGACCGAAAGCTGACCTTCCACCAAGGGACGTTATCGTTACATTCCTGAGATTCCCTGAGAAGGACAAGATCCTCAGAGAGGCAGCTAAGCAACCGACCTTTAAATTCAGAGGTAATGTGGTCCACTTCTATCAAGAACTAAGCACCAGAACGCTTCAGAGAAGAGGTGCCTTGCGGCCCTTGATTACCCTTCTTAGGAAACACCAAATTCAATACAGATGGGGCTACCCATTTGCCCTGCACATAACCAAGGACAATAAAGTTCTTACAATTCGAGACCCGGTGGGGATTCCGGACATTTGTGCAGCATTGGACCTAGAAACACCAGCACTACCAGATCCCTTGCCATCGACAGAGTCATCTATGCCACAACGAGGGCCTTTAAAGTCACAGAGATCACAATGGGCAAGAATTCCCAAGAAGAGATCAAAGAACAAGTGAAAGACTTAGTCTAAAATGTTCAGGTTTTTCTTTTCTCTTTCTTTTCCTTATATATAGGTTGTTGCAGCCAGCAGACCACGAAGGATGACAACGCTAACCTATGAACTTAAGGACTGAGTTATCATACAATCAGTATTAAGGTCTACACCCACAGGGTGTTGATATCACTATTTTCACTAAATCCTAGGTTAAGGACTCCCCAGATGGGATATTAAAGGACGAAGTGTTGTGTAATAATGCCGTCTCTTTTTGAGTTATATGTTTTACAATGACTGGTGACCAAAAGTTAGGTCCAGTTTTTAGATAGATGCTAGTTCAACCAGGCATAGGGAGATAGTTATGATTAAAATTCTAAAGTTATATAGCAGCATACATTCCCCCTTAAGACACAGTTAAATGGGGGATATTTGGCCCCTCCCCAGTTCTGGATCTTCTCCAAAACTTAACATGTTATAGTATGAAGTTAATTCTAAAGAATTGTTTTATTTATCAGGTTTACTTAGATGGATCACATATTATGTTTTCGTCATAATTAACCTGTTTTTCTCTCTTTTTCAGACTCTTTCTTCTCTTATCCCTTCCTCTTTCTTATCCCTCCCTCCCCTACAAGGACTACAGAGACCTTTACCACAATGGCGTGGATCAAGCTTCACCACCAGGACCTGTAGAGCCAAAAAAAGGGGTGAGATTTGTACATTACATTCAAGATTTACAGATATGCGGGTTAGGGTGAGAGGTACTAGGAACATTAAACACATACATGGCTACCCCTAATATAATCCTAGTCTCCCACAATGTGAGAGGCATTAATTCTGATGTCAAGAGAAGAAAAGCATTGGCCCAGTATAAACACCTAGGAGCGAACGTAATATTTTTGCAGGAGACACATTTTTCATCCGATAAAGTCCCAAAGTACTGGGAGAGACAATTCCCCTTACACTTCCATTCCACTACTGATAAGAAAAAAAGAGGAGTGTCCATCTTGCTACATTCCTCCCTAAACTTTAATCCCACTAGCACCATTACTGATAAGGAAGGTAGATGCATAATCATAAGAGGCATATTAAATGAGGTAGAAGTCGTTTTCTGTAACGTCTATGCTCCAAATGAGCAACAGGACCAATTTTTTACTAGGTTGTCACTCCTCCTTACCAGTTGGAACGCAACCAGAACATTTCTGGCCGGAGATTTCAATGTATCCTTATATAAACAGGATTACCACTTAAGCACACAGCAATCTCCTAGGCAAAATAGACACACAAGTAAAGCTAAATTAATCTTGAATACTTTAGCGGGACATAACTTACTTGACACTTGGAAGGCCTTATACGGCGAAACCTCAGACCACACTTTTTTTTCCTCGGCCCACCACAAATATTTCAGATTGGATTATATATTCCTGAGTCAAATTTTACTAACGAATCTTGTCTCCTCCTCTATCTCGCCGTGTGTGTGTTCAGATCACGCGGTGGTGTTAATAAAAGTGGAGGGGCTTCTCCCACCTGTTTCTATGAAAAGTAGGACATATGATCCTACAATTTTGAAAGACCCCGTGCAGAAAGAGGCCTTGCTCACACACATGGCAGAATACTGGAATCTTAATACTGACACTGTAGACAACCCCATTCAGGTATGGGCAGCACATAAATCGGTTATAAGAGGATTATTAATCCAGATTAAATCACAACACAAACGCAAAGCAAAAGCGCTCATTACTACCTACCAGTCAGAGATAGCGGTTTTGGAAAAGAAACATAGAATGACCGGATCTGATAGCATTTATAAAACTCTACAAGACAAGAGACAGGCCTTAGATAAAATACTTAACGACCATTCAATCAGAGCGGGACTAAGACTGCAATCTAAATATTTCATCTACGCAAATAAACCAGACAGATTCCTAGCCAACAAAATTAGAAATAAAATTAGGGATGTTACAATTCCCACACTTTGCAATCCAGGAGGGGTAGTGACCTCCAACCCAATAGAGATAGTTAACACTTTTGCTGCATACTACGGGTCACTATATGATGGACACAAGGTCAACAAAACAACACAAACCCAACAGTTACTTACCAAATTCTTAGAAGAAGCCAACCTACCTGTGGTTAACCAACAAGATCTCGATACCCTAGGCGCAGACATCACAAATCAAGAGGTGCTTTTAGTGCTAAAGGAATTAAAATCAGGGAAGGCGGCTGGCCCGGACGGTTTCCCGGGTGAATATTATAAATTATTTAAAACACATCTCACGTCCCATTTAGTCAAATTCTGTAATCATATATTGCAGGGCCATTCCATCCCCCCGGAACTGCTAGACGCCAAGATTATAGTAATCCCCAAACCAAGTAAAGACAAATTGTCTTGTCATAATTATAGAGCAATATCCCTGATAAACCAGGACTTAAAATTTTTTACAAAAATCCTAGCTAATCGTCTGAAACACATTCTCCCCAGATTAATTCACCCGGATCAGGTGGGTTTCATCAAAAATAGAGAAGCCCCAGACAATGTCAGGCGTATGATAGCCCTAATTGATTATGCGCAAAACGCAAAAACGCCTTCTCTGTTGCTCTCTTTAGATGCAGAGAAGGCGTTTGACAGAGTTGATTGGGACTTTATGCAGGTGGTTTTAGAGATAGTGGGTATTAGGGGTCCATTTTTAAAAGCAATAAAAAATATATACTCCACCCCGACTGCACGAGTCAGAGCTATGGCTCATCGATCTGAAAAATTTGCTGTCCTTAATGGTACCCGACAGGGATGCCCGCTGTCCCCCCTGCTATTTGCACTATGCATAGAATCCCTAGCTCAACACATTAGAAACTCGCTAGACATCTCTGGGATAGCTATTAAGCGGGGGGAGTATAAGCTTACTTTATTTGCGGACGATATCTTACTTTCCCTAACCAAACCCCTGATATCCCTGCCAAATCTTTACAAAATTATAGACTTATTTTCCAGCATATCGGGTTATAAAGTTAATTTGGAGAAATGCGAAGCCATGCCTATAGCCCTCCCTGAGCATACAAAAAAGCTAATAGAATTAAATTTTGAGTTTAAATGGGTCAAACATCACCTCCGATACCTAGGGATCAATTTAACAAAGAGTTCTTCAGAACTATATCAGGCTAACTTCCCCATACTATATAAATCCATCAAACAGGACCTAAGAATCTGGAGCAAACTCAGATTCTCCTGGTACGGTAGATTATCAGCAGTCAAAATGACAGTGCTTCCACAGATTTTATATCTGTTCCGTACTCTACCTATAAACATCCCAATGCAAACATCTGGAAGATCTTCAAAAACATACCAATAGCTTCGTAAGAGGCAACAAAAAGGCCCGCATCTCATCTAATACACTCAACAGACATAGAAAATTTGGGGGTATAGGAGCACCAAATTTCAAACAGTATTACCAAGCGGCTAGGTTAGCACAGACAGCCCTCTTGAACGAATCAGAAGAAGACTTGGTTTGGTCAAAAATAGAGGCAGACATAACAGAATTAGATCCACGAGCATTAGCAATTTGGGACCCGAAAAAATGTTCGGGTAAAAATCACATAGCTTTCTCAATCTCAGATTTCATGATTAAATAATTGGCCAAGCTCACTTCATCTCTCCAATTGCTACCACGTAATTCTATCAAAACACCACTAAGATGCGTAATTAAGAGAGAATCTACCATATTTATTAAAAAATGGGAAAACAGAGGACTATATAGGATAGCGGACCTACTGGATAGGGGTAGGATGATTACCTGCACACAATTACAGGAAAAACTTCACCCAACCAAACTCCATTGGTTCTTATATCTTCAAGTCTCCTCCATAATACAACACTACACTCTAGCTAGTGCAGGTAGACCTCTTACCATCTTAGAAATTATATGTAGCTCACCAACAAGACCCAAGAAATCTATAACACGACTGTACCAGGCAATTCAAGGGGCCGCTGGGAACACCAAATCCCCTCTACAAATTAAATGGGAAACAGACCTAGACAAGGAGTTTGATGTACAAACATGGCAGGACATTTTGTATAACACGAGGAGAGGGTTGCTTAGCGCAGACATGCTTGAGAATTCTGTTAAGACGGATTTTCGATGGTTCCTTACCCCGATAATAACTTCACACACCATCAGAAATGGATCCAAACTCTGTTATAGAGGATGCGAAGAAGAGGGTTCATACAAACACATGTGGTTAGTTGGTTTGTCCTCACTCCCATAGAATATGGAATAAACTATCTCCCTTTCTAAGCTCTATTCTAGATAGCCCCATAAAACTCTCAATGGAGCAAGCTATACTACATACTGGACTTAAAGAGTTCAATAAATACATAAACCAATTCATTAGGATAGCTTGCACAGCTACTAGGGTATGTATTGCACGCCACTGTAGGGAGTGCTCTCCAACATGGGGGGAGATTATACTTAAGATCAGGCACTATTATAATATGTCAACGCAGGCAGCTACCCTACAGGACACGCAGGACTCCTTCTAGAGGGTCTGGTATTACTGGATTATGTATGATTCGCCCAACTCCAGAGTAGAAGACATGTGAAGGGTCTTTGGGGATTAGGTCCATTTACTTACGCACCTCAGGTCTCTACGGGTCTGTATAGATACTAAATCTCACTATACGAATTAAAAGGTGAGGTTCTGTGTAAGTCCTTCCCTACTTCCCCACCCTACCCTCTCTCCCTTTATATCTGACTATTCTTTCTATTTCTTTTCATTTTTGAATTATGTACATGGGAAAAATGCAGGTACAATTTAAAAATGTATTGGTTGATAACAAAGTAACCTTATATTTCAACCCTAAGTATCTTGGTTTACTGAAGTTATTTGGGTTACGGGCAGAAATGTGTAAATATTGACTGAAGATTGAGTCTGTCAATGTCAAGGGAAGGCTATGTACCATGTTCAAGATTTCTAATGTACATTTTATTTTTGCTATGAGAAACTATTTTTAATAAAAATTTATATTAAATTAATAAGCATGAGCTGAAAGTACCTATCAGTTAATAAGCAATAGCTGGAAGTATTTATCCGTTAATAAGCATTAGCTGGAAATGCCTATCAGGAAGGAACATTAGCAGGAATTACCTATCACCCAATGAACTGTAGCGGGAATGACCTATTAGCTAATAAGCATTTGCTGGAAGTACCTATCAGTTAATAAGCATTTGCTGGAAATACCTGTTAGTTAATAAGTATTAGCTGTAAGTGCCTATCAGGAATGAATATTAGCAGGACTTACCAATCAACCAATGAACTTTAGTGGGAAGTACCTATCAGTTAATAAGCATTAGCTGGCCTATCAGGTAATAAACATTAGCTTAACTGCAGAAAATAAAGACAATAAAATGTGGTTATTTTTTTTTATTATTATTATTATTATTATTATTATTTTAATCCCCCTGAATGTAGCTCCATTGTAGAGGAAAAAGCACAGTATACATAACATTCTGGAATTTATAGTTCACAATTTTCTCTCTTGGTATTGTTTCAATGCAGTTCTGAACTCTAATTGCCAGCATGCATTGTACGGTGGTGGGGAGTGAGCTTCCTGGAAGGAAGAAAGTTTTGCATGAGGTCACGCCCTCTCCTACATCCTGTGTGTGCTAAGAACCATGTAGGGTGATGCACTGTGAATATGAGGCTATGAGCCCTTTGCACACATTGTGCCAGATTGCAAGTGGAGCATTATTTAACCCTGCCACTCAAGTGTTAACTCTGCTAGAAGTAAGCTTTTGCGCATATAGGGTAGCGCTCGTATTAAAATAAAACTGTTTAGAATATTGCACGCAAGACAACCTATTGCCCCATAGAAGTGAATGGAGCAAAAAAAAGTGGAAAAAACCTAACACTCTACTTGCATGCAAACACAATGGAATATTCTCAAGTGTGACACCCAACATGAAATTGTTTTACATTCCGATGTTCTTCACATAGAAAAATATATTCTATTTATGCATAAATGCATATTTATAATATACATATACATATATATACAGTATATATATGATGGTATTTTGGTACAATATACATTTATACCTCTCTCTCTCTCTCTCTCTCTATATATATATATATATATATATATATATATATATATATATATATATATATATATATAATTCCAGGCAGAGTATGGTACTAACGAATCTTTGACCGGGGTGCTGCTGCAGCAGGCAAAGCATACAAAACAAAAAGAAGCAGGCACTCACCGGTATTTAAATAAAGGATATCTTTTAATCCCACAAGGTGTGACGTTTCGGAGTATTACCTCCTTTCTCAGTCATCCTAAAGTTCAGAATCAAGCACTCTCATTTGCCAGTGTTGCCCGGGTGCAAGTACATAAAACACATAGACTTCCTTCAAAGACAGCACTCACCATACTGTCAGTATATTTATGAAAATCTTAGTGGTGCTATCCAAATAATATATCAGCTTATGGCAGGGTTATAACACAATACAAATAATAATTTTCCTTAAAAATAGAAACCCTTAATCAACATGCACCTACTAGACCATACAATTAATATAAATATCTGAATTCTTTTATTTAGTTAATATCCATGAACATTTTTGAAATCTATTTGCAATGTTAGAATATGACACAAAATTTATATGCGTTAAAACCAACTCTTAAGATATGCTATCCTTCTTACAAAACCCAGAAAACTGTATCTTTAAAATCAACCTTATTTATAAATAGCCTTTAACATCCAAGCAACAGTGTTTATAATCAATAGGGTAATATATATATTCTGCTATTTAACTGCAATTTGATTCTAATACAATTCTTACTTGGATACAAAAGTACATATATTCTTAATATGAACAGTTATTTAAATATCTATTTAGATTGGAACAATTCTTAACTGCTTATAATTAAGAATAATTCTAAGATAACTATATATATATCCTATATTTTACACAGATGAATTATTTATCATGCAAGATACAAACTTAGCCTTATATCAGATTATGAGCACAGTTAAAATGCTGAGTGCTCTTAAATTTAATTTCTATAGCAATTTATTAATACATTACCAAAATGATATTCAGCTTCAAGACTTTTCCCACCTCATATAAAATAAGTGTAATTGCAATGGAAGAGGAGAAGTATGGTCCACTTTGTTTTATAGTTTGACTGTGTCCCACGCAAACAGTTTCAGTCAGTTACACAACTCAGCAGCCAGTCCTCCCTATCTCTCCTGCATACAACCTTATAGTATAATCATAGGTGTGAAATATGGGCGGCCCTTCGAAACCTTGTCCCTGCTATTGGTTTACCTGGTGAGTGTGCGTTGCTAAGGAGATGCATTCTTTAACAGCCAATCATCTCCTGGCTGTAATACCTGTGTCGCAACACCATACCTTGTCCATCGGGTGGCAGTATAACAAACAGACAGCACAAAACAAATTCATCCTTAACATTTCTAAACATTTTTAGACAGTGAGATATTTCTTTAAACTATGTAATAACTGCCATAATTTCTTGTATTAATCTTTCCCAATATTAATCATAGATGGATAAGATCACATTACCTCTCTGGTCATTTTGACATGAAACACAGTATGCCCTTAACATTATATCATATAAAAATCCTCTATACTGCCAATTATTCTGAAATCAATGGCATTTATATATTCTGTTATATTTTCTTTCACTTAATATAATATGTTCTATGTCTCCGACAATTTCTGCATATATGAATTGATGCCTGCAATAGAAATGGAAACAATTGTTAGAAATGATCTAAGCATTCATATGTCTATGGTCCATATGAAATAAGATTAAGTATTATTAATCATTTACTTTTAGGTCCACAAATATTCTTAAAAACCAGAGGCTAAGTAAGACCTTTTATGTTTTCAAAACATATATATCATTTCTATGTATATCTGAATTTATTTCCTATATAAATATCCCCTGCAGCAATTATCTATTTAATATAATGTGTTTAATTTCAATATATATATATATCATGAATCATTTTAAACATACATGGAAAACTGGCATTGTTCCCTTTGCAAAATGTATTTAATTCTATTTGTGTCACCTTCCCCCTAGCTGTGTGTTTGCAACACATCTTACTTTGAAATCACAAGATTTAGGTGACAAATTCCAGAGGGCCCTTGAACACATTCCTTTCTCACATCACCAAATGTCTTGGGAGTTATAAAACTCTGCATATATAGTCAAATGAGTAGGGAAAAAAAATGTTTGTGTGTTTTATACCACAGGAGGTGGTACTTCAAAAGCTATGCTGATGTTCAATCCTGATAAACGTGCATTCATCCAGCTAACCCATCTGGTAGGTGGTTGGGACCCCCTGTGGATTAGAAGCTGTGTTCAACAAACTCATGTTCAATTAATCCTGAGGTCTCATCTAATATATACAGTGTATAAAATATACATATATATATATATATATATACATATATATGTATACATATGTAATATTCATCATAATATTCATATACTCTGACATAAATCCCCCTTCCAACTTCAAATAGATTTAGGACACATGTATTTGAATTGGCTTAAAGTCAGTGGTATTTGATGAGGATCAACCGTATACCTCATAGACAGTCTCTTATGTAGAAAGTTTGTTATTTTGAGCCTTCATGTTTATCAGTTGGGCATCTTTAAACTACAGTATGTCTTTAGTTCATTTGAGGATATGACACTTCATTCTCCCTCTATGACTTGTAGTTGGGATCTGGGATGACATGCCCGCAATTGATTGATATGGGCCCATTTATCTATGAAACTTTCATTTTTGGGGATCCTTATTTTATAGGCCACTGGAGATATTTTGTCAGTAATGACGAAAGGACCTTTCCATGAGGGAAGAAATTTCTTCTCCCTAACCTGATCTCTTCCAAAGTTATAAAGATAAACTTTATAATTTATTTCATATGCCTTTTTGGACGTTTTGAGATCATAATAGGTTTTGGTGGCGGTTGCGGCTCTTTCTAAATTCCTTTGAGCAAATGCAAAGGCATATTGCAGGTACTTTCTTAGGTTTTCCACATATTGATGTGTATTGGCAACGTTTATCAAGTTTTGGTCTGATGTACGGTATAGCAGATGCTGAGGTAGAACCATTCTTCTACCAGTCATCAGTTCAAAAGGTGACATCTTGGTAGCACTACTTGGAGTTGCTCTTAATGCCATTAACACTAGAGGTAGTTTTACATCCCAGTCTTTACCCGCTTCACTCACAAACTTTTTGAGGATTTTAACAATGGACTGGTTGTAACGCTCTACACCACCACTTGAGGCAGCTCTATAAACAATATGGAGCTTTCTTTTAACCCCTAGTATCTTCCACATTTTGGTCATCACTTCACTAGTAAAGTGGGTTCCCCGATCTGATTCGACTCTTTGGGGCAAATCAAATCTGGAAAATACATGGTTGACGAGCAACGCTGCGCATGTTTCCGCACTATTGTTAGGTGCACTAATGCACTCTACCCATTTAGTGAACAGGCATGTCACGGTTAACATGTATTTGTTACCTCTTGATGACCTTGTTACCGGACCAATAAAATCAATTTGTATATCTGACCATGGCATTACCATCCCCCTTTTCTGCAATGGTGCTCTATGCGTTGGCGCAGTGGGTTGGAACTGTGGACAGATTAAACACCCTTGACAGTAGGTTTGGACATCTTTCAACATGTGTGGCCAAAAAGCGTAATCATGTAATATTTCATACGTGAGTTTGGCACCACGATGACCAGATGTGGGAGCATCATGGGCATGTTTAAGCATTAGACCTCTGAACTTGGTGGGTACTACCCATTGCTGAATGCCAGTTTTGGAGGTTCTAATTAACAAACCATCCTGTAACTTGAATTGTGATCTAGATTTTATTAAGATTCTAAGATCTTCCTTGCCAATACAATCATCTTTTGAGATGGGATTGCCTTCAGGATCTTCTATGTGTTTATAGAAGATGCCTACGATGGGGTCTTCTTTTTGACTTGTGATCAGGTCCTCACTAGGAGAATCCTGACTCCATTGTACCAAGTTAGGCTCACTCTGTTGTTTTGCCTGGTTTCTGGTAATGGCCTCTACCTGAATTGCACCCATTAAGTGGTCAATATTGAGGAGTTCTCCGGTTATGGCTCCTTGTTTGGCTAATGAATCTGCAAGATCATTGCCTTCCTTATCAGGACCTAGAACTCTGGAATGACCCTTGGTCTTTTTCCAGTGTATGGTTAAATCATTGGATACCACCAGATTATCAATCTTGCCATGCTTGACTGGTTTGTTATTACTTTTCTGCATGCCATTTCTTTTCCAAGTTGGCAGGTATTCAACAAAACTGTCACATACATAATTTGAGTCAGTTATGATCACAAATTCATGAATACCATGTTCAATAGCCATTTCAATGGTTTTGAAAACAGCAGTTAGTTCTGCAACTTGACTGGATCTTGGTCCAATGTTG
Source organism: Bombina bombina (assembly GCF_027579735.1). NCBI lineage: Eukaryota > Metazoa > Chordata > Amphibia > Anura > Bombinatoridae > Bombina > Bombina bombina. The sequence continues at coordinate 1,081,604,227 of NC_069502.1, read as the reverse complement.
AAACCTATAGACATATTTGTGAATCCATTTGCCCCAGTTATACCAATGCCAGCGACTAATCTGCGCTCATTATCAATAGTGGCATGGTAAGAACAACCATCAACATACACCCAAGGTAATGTTTGACAATGGTCCTCATTGTACATTTTATATGGGGAAAGCAATTGTTCCTCCAGAAAATAATTCTTCCCCAGGATCTCTAGCAGTGCAGTCGTGGAGCTCAGCAAGCCCTTGTGTGACTGGATTCTTTTTATTCTGCTTGTAGCGAATTTCTAAGGGCCAGCCTTGTAAGGAAAGAGTCCACGCTGTTATGCGGCTATTAGACAAATTCCCATCTCTTATTCTCTCACTTTGCAAATATAGCAAAGGCTGGTGGGCCATTTCTACAATAATTTTCTCGCCCTGTATGTAGCTGCGGAAATTTTGTAGAGCCCATACAGTAGATAAGAGGGCTTTTTCGAAATCACTAAATTTTATTTCTACTGGGGATAGATTTTTGCTCGCATAAGCAATGGCTTTGTTCAAATTATCATGCTTTTGGTATAGAACAGCACTCATGCTTACATCTGTGTAACCTGTTTCTAAGAAGAAAGGTTTACCTCCCTCAGGGTATGCTAGGCAAGGTGCTTGAGTGAGTTTTCTCTTCAGCTCTCTGATGGCTGTCTCTTGAGACTCACTCCAGTGCCATTTTACATCTTTCTTTAGAAGAAATAGTAGTGGTTTAGCTAATTCCGCATAATTATCAATGAACTTGCGAGAATAATTTGTCATACCCAGGAATGATCTCAATTCCTTTAAGTTAGTTGGGTTTTTAGAATTCACTATAGCTTCCACCTTTTTCTTCTGGGGATTTAATCCTTCAGAGGTAACTTCATGTCCCAAGAAGTTTACACGAGTGCGGCACCATTGAGCTTTTTGTAGGGATAATTTGACACCTGCCCTTTTAAGTTGGCTGAGGACGTGTTTAAGCTCTGCAATGTGTTTTTCAAAGTCTGTGCTTTTGATTAAAAAATCATCAACATAAGATAAGGTCCCCCTTTCCAGTGCATCAGGCATAGCCTTATGCATGAATACAGCAAATTCATGTCCAGAATTTATGTATCCAAAAGGAAGTCTTTGAAATGCATATTGAACCTTTTGGAAAGAGAATGCTAGCTTATATTGGTCCTCTTCATGTACCTTTATGGTCCAATATCCCTGTGCACAATCAATGGCAGTGAATATTTTGGATCCCTGCATTTGTGCTAGGCACTGGTCAATGTATGGTACTGGCCAACCAGACATGTACACTCGTTTGTTTAGCTGTCTTAAATAAGCACACAAACGCCATTGTCCATTGGGCTTAAGGACACCTAGAATAGGATTATTATAAGAGCTGTGCACCTGTCTGATAATACCTCTTTCTTCAAAATTCCTGCAAGAGAATCATATGAGGCTAAGGGAAGTCTGTATTGTTTGACAAATACAGGTGGTGCATCGGGATCTGTTTGTATTCTTGCAATGTGCAAGTCTGTAGTACCACAGTCATAAGAATCCTTAGCAAAAATATCCTTGTACTCCATCAGGAGTTCTCGTAGCTGTTGGCGTTCATCATTGCTGGAACAGCCATTAGCTAAGGATATTTGCTCTTCGACTATTTGCTGAAATCCTGGAAAGATTTCAGGCTGTCCTATTTCATAGGCTTCTTCCAACCTAGAGGTGAGATCCCCTTGATTATAGTTTACATTGCTCCCATGACTCTGGGAATTGGGGTAATCTTGCTGTTTGATCGGCTGATCAAACACTAGAGAGGGTTCTTCAATTTTACAGATGCCTTCCTCTGAGCTGAAGGGATAAATAGACTGAACATTAAATAGACCCTCTGGCATAGATGCAAAGGATTGTTCTATTAATTGTTCTTCAGTTAGGTATCCTTCAGGTATTAGCCCAATTACATTATTCTGGAATCCAAAAGTGTAATAACTTGATTCCAGTGCATATCCTATGGTAGTTCCCTTGGATAATGTTATATCCTGTGGGGTCATGCTATGTACAATAATATGTATTGGAATAGTTCCAATATTCACCATAGGAGTGTAGGTTACTGTGACACCCATATTTTGTATTCTTTGGGAGAGGCAAATCAGTGTTTCAGAGGTTTTTAATTTCTGACCTCTCTTTACCTGTAAGGGTAAAAGAAATTTATCAGCCCCAGCAGGAATTATAACATCGCTAGATACCTGCATATTCACAGCATATGGCAATTGCTGATTTGATTTCAGGGCTGCATTTTCATCCTGAAATACTTCAGGGTCCCCCTTTAATCTGCTCCAGAGGCAAGAATTAATCAAATCTATTTGTATGGCATATCTATGTAAGATATCATTGCCAATGTATATTTGATTATGGGGAGTATTTAAAACTAAAAACAGGTGCTTCACTGACTTATTACCAATAGAGATAGATAATAAGCACTTAGCTGTGATGTTATAGCTTTCAGACCTGTCATCCAGGACGTTGACACAGTGGTCTTGGGGAGAAAGATATTTAATCACTTTAGGTTCAGCTATTTGCGCTAATAAACCTTCGCTTATATAGCTAGCTTCCTGTTTTAAGTTTATTTTAGCATACTTGGTTTTACCAAGGTCATGTACTTGTATAGGGATAAATAGATCTTCTTTAACTCTCTCAATCCCTGTGAGGTATTGAGCGTGGCCTCCCCCCTTGGGGATTTTATGATCCCCCTTGTGGAGTGATATGGTTAATACATCGCCATCTAGGGAAATATTCGCTATCTTTCCAGGCGATATTTTAAAAGTATTATCATCAGAGCCACTAAAAGGAGTCTGATCATCTATTTGTAGAATAGTGATTTCAGGTACAGAGTTATTCCTGAAATGAATCTCCACAGCATCTGGTTTCTCTTCCACCACGTGACAGCTATGTCGGGTGCGAGATATACCAGATTTTTCATAATTGATAGGCCGTTTAACTTGTGACCAAATTACATTATTTATGCAATCAATTATGGTGCTTAATCGCTTCAGGAGATCACTACCAATAATTAAACGATCAGTTGGCAGATCCACTATAATGACAGGGTGTCTTATGACCCTGTTCCCCAATTTAAATTTTAACCAAGCAGTACCGTAAACTTTTAGGGAGTCACCCCCAACACCTACTAGAGAACCGTCAAATTATCTTATTTTAGGTTTGTGGGGTGTTAGCTCATTTAGCTGTGTGTAGTACCTGTGGGATAAGATAGTTGCCTGAGACCCAGTGTCAATTAATGCCCTGATAGGGTTGGAGACTGAATCTTGCAGATCAACTAATACATAATATCTTCCTGCAGTTTCTACCATTTCATACATAAAGTTGGCGTTATCATACATTTGTGGGCTTCGCCACGTGTTACCTGAGTTTGCCATGCTTTCCGATGCAGAAGAAGCTTCATACCTACCTGTTTCCTCTATGACAGGGTCGGCTGGATTCTTTTGTACTGCATCTGTGGAAACAAGGTTAAGAGAGTGCTGCAAAGGAAAAGGTTTGTTAATTTTTCCCGGATGAGGTTGCCTGTCATCACAGCTAAATTGTCCGTTTCCGGTCTGTGGGGAGAGAACATGATTAGCATCATTGATATTTATTACTACATTTTGTATATCTCTCCCCTCCCCTTCAGGTGATACTGCAGTATTTATGACTGTGCCTGTGGTCCACTGCTGACCACTGGCTGTACCCCTAAATAAGTATTGTTCGGTTGCTGAGCCGTAGAAAGTTGACTCATATTAGCGAATTGTTCGCTCAACCGATTTAACTGGGTAAACAGCATATCTACCTGATTGTAGAAGTTACCTCTACCCCTGGGCCTATCTCTTGGTGCCCCATGATAATGATTCCTGGACCATTGGGTTCCCTCAGAATCAGGGACGTTAGGGCAATGGTGAGGAGTCCTAGGAGCTCCTGTGTTTTTAGCAAGCCTTAAGCTTCCGAATTTTATTACTGTAGTCTCTACTATGCTAATACCTATAATGTATTCACTTCGAGTAATATGTAAGCACTAACCACTACTGGCGAGTGCATGACCGTTGGCAATATTTGACTCATAGCTATTAAGCGGCAGAGTGTATTAGAGAGTGCCTCATTGTTACATGCAGTTTCAGACCACAACAGGTATCATACCTGTCTTTACACCTAAGAACTCAACTGACTGCAGGTGCACTTCTAAACTTACAAAAAATAGCCTAGTGTTGGTATACGGTAAATGTAATCATTATTGTGGGTTATTACTATTATACAACAGTGTATCTAAGATAACTCACAGATACTAAATCTGGTGGGCTCTTTAGCACGCTAAAATAATCTGTTACTATTACCGTTTACCCCAATACACAAGTAAACATAAGTACCAGTACTACACATATATTTTGTTTAACAGTTGTGCAAATGAGGTAACTGTATCTAATATTGTTTGACTAAGCACAAACTTAGCAAGCCAAAAAACACACAAATTGGAGCGGCATATATTAAATGCAACTATGCTGCGGGTTTATTAGTAGGACACATCTAAGACAGTGTGCAAGTGCCTAAAACCGACGGCTTGCTGACAAGCATTTATAACCCGGTGATATTATTCTTAATAACCCAGTGGTGTTACGTTTAACCTCATACTGGGATTTGCAGCTGCCTAAAACTTATGAATGCCTGATATATAATTATAACCTGGTAGTATTACCCTTAATAACCCGGTACCATTACTATTAATTCCACACCAGGACTTGTAGCTGCCTAAGACTCACGGCTAATCGATCTGCAATTTTAACCTGGTGGTATTAATTTTAACCCTACACTGGGAGTAAACATAAAGGCAAGTGTAACATATATACCCTGGCTGGTAATTGCTCAACTGTGGTAACCGCATTCAATATATTTTCTTGATAAAATTTAAATCCAACCGCATCCAAACTTTCCTGAATAAAGTACAAATAATTATAACACTGAATCTCAAAGGGCGGGTGCTGCCAATAAAGATTTATAATACAACTCCAGGTATCCTAATGGGTCCAATTTACTGACCGGTGTTAGAATATACACAAGTGCTGGTATTTCTATGATAAGACAGTTAGCCAAAGATAGTCGCGCGTGCAGTGTTATAATTAAGTTATAATACTTAATAATACTTAATAACAAAAGCTATTTAAAACACTGAGCAAACACAATTCTAAGCCACTCGTATTATAACACCACAAGGTGCCCCATATTATACTGGGATTCATAATCCAGTTTATTTATAGATGTGACTTCTTATATAGAAATTAACACCCATGGTGTAGATATCTATTTGCTTATACACTGCCGCATATAGCGTTATCAGCAACAGCATCAATACTTAGTTCTATTTAAATTGAGGTAGACACATGCTTAAAAGATTGCAACTGTCTACATTGTCTACAACCACATTTGATACATTGTGACTACTTCAGTAGTATCAAAATCGGACATAGTAATAATCCCCATTGTTGTTGAACTCAATAAACGAAAATGAATATTTAATATACTTCACAATTGGGGCTTAAGCAAATCACTGTGATGATATAAGAATAGGCATACAAACACAGTACTCAGGTTGCCATTTAAGCTACGTTAGTCAGTAACTCGGACTTAAAGCACACAGTTATTTTGCAAACTTATTGGCAACCCTATGAGCAACCTAATTCATGTCATCTCATGGTATCCAATACCAATCATCACAATGGTTGTTTAATTTAATATAAGTAAACGAATATATCAACAATCTTCTCAACGATTGTTGAAAATAACTGTGTGTACATTACAGTACTAGGTGAATCACAATTCAACCAGGGTTTATACTACTTTTATTATTAGATACCATTGAATGTACTGGTACCTGGGTTATCCATTTAACTAATAAAGTTGACACTATTGTTCAAATAGAACTCAGTATAATTATATAGACACCTGGTAAATCGATTTACCCATATAAGTGGATACTTTTTTACTTTATATATTCAGGCGCAATTTTTATCAAGTACTGATTGGTCTTGCATCAAACACCAGTCACCTGAGACACAGATTGCTATAGACCTTCTGTCATGATTACCTCCGTTCATCGCCGTGTCGCCGCGGCTCCCGGAACTTCTCTGTGTGTCTGACGTCATGTTGCTTAGCAACATGACGCTTTCTCGACACACCCCTCTGATGACGGTTACGCTCCTGCCTTTAAACCACGGCGGGAGATCTGAATCGGGGCCCGTTTGTTTGTTTTCCTTTGGAGTGTGAGTACCGTATCAATTCTGTTCTTTTGTGTACCGACTTCTGCCTGCCTGACCAAGCCTCATGCCTAAACCCTACTTGCTGATATTTGGATATTGACTTCTGCCTGCCTGACCTTGCCTGTAGCCTTTACCCTTTTGCTGATACTTGGATGCCGACTTCTGCTTGCCTGACCTTGTCTTTTGCCTCTACCTTTTGCTGATATTTGGATGTCGACTTCTGCCTGCCTGACCTTGCTTTTGCCTTTATCTTTAAACCTTTTCTTTGATAAATAAAACCTGCTTAAAGGGACATTTTACTTTTACAAGCTGCAAAAGAGAACTTTGCCTTTCTGTCTGTTATAAACCTGCTTAAAGGGACATTTTACTTTTACAAGCTGCAAAAGAGAACTTTGCCTTTCTGTCTGTTATAAACCTGCTTAAAGGGACATTTTTACTTTTACAAGCTGTACAAGAAAACTTTGCCATTCTGTTTATTCTAAACCTGCTAAAAAGGGACATTTACTTTTACAATCTGCAAGAGAGAACTTTGCCTTTCTGTTTGTTATACACCTGCTTAAAAGGGACTTTTACTTTTACAAGCTGCAAAAGAGAACTTTTCCTTTGTTTTACAAGCCTGCTAAAGAGGACCTTTTTTCAAAAGCTTCAAGTAAGAGCATTTCCTTTTTGTTCTTTGTACTGCTTAAAGGGACGTTTTATCCTTTGTGGCTTTCCTGCATTCTGGAACAATATTCATTTTAGTTATCTTCTAATCTGCTTCCTGAGTGGGTCACGTCCTGGATATTTCTCAGTGTGCTAGCGTGTGCTTTCAATTCACGCTAGCAGTTGGGTTACATCCCGGATTGATTCCAGAGCGGCTGACATTACAAACGGGCCCTAAATATGGACCCCACTGAATTATCTATGGCCGTGGCTCACCAGGGACAGCTCTTGGGTTCTCATGCCACTCACTTGCAGTCTCTGGACACTAAACTTGATCAAATTACTGCTCTATTACAAAATTTGGTTGCTACCGCACCTCCCAATCCTAATCCCAATCCAAATCCGATTGAGGCATTACCTCCTTCGATTCCTAACAATCAGTCTCAGGTACAACTAAGTCCCAGGATACCTCTTCCGGATAAATATGATGGGAATCCTGAAGAATGTAGAGGCTTTCTGAATCAATGCCGCCTTCATTTCCGAAATAGCCCTACTCTTTTTGCTACTCCCTCTTCTAGAATCACATTTCTTATTTCCTTAATGAAAGGAAAAGCCTTGGCTTGGGTATCACCTTTGCTAGAAAAGAATGATCCTATACTGTTGGATGTTGATACATTTCTAACTACGTTCTCAAACGTATTCGATAAACCTGGAAGGTCATCCGCTGCTGAAGCTACTCTCCTGGATTTACGTCAAGGAAATCAACCAGTCTCTCAATATGCTATTGAGTTCCGCACCCTTGCCTCTGAAACCACTTGGAATCAGGGAGCACTCAGAGCCGCTTTCCGTAAAGGACTTTCTGAGCGTCTCAAGGATGAATTGGTGTATCGTGAACTTCCAGAGTCCTTAGAAGCCTTAATAAATCTCTGTATCAGTCTCGACGCCAGGTTTCGTGAACGCCAACAAGAAAAGGATAGAACACAGAGGACTTCAACTCGAACTCCTTTTCGTTTGGCTCCTCGTTTTTCTAATCCAGTCACTCCAGTCTCTCCTACTACTGATCAGGCTGAACCCATGGAAGTAGGAAGTATAAAATTAACTGAGACTGAACGCTTGAGAAGACGGACTCTTGGCTTATGTCTGTACTGTGGCCTTAAAGGGCATTTATTAAGGGATTGTCCTACTAGGCCAGTAAAAGCCAGGGCTTAACTCTAGTCCAGGGAACTGAGTTAAGCCAAAATAGTGGTCATTCCCTATACAAGAAACTCTTTGTTCCAGTAACTCTTCTAATTGGACATAAGAAGATCTATACCCAAGCTCTAATTGATTCTGGTGCTGGAGGAGTGTTCATTGACTCTACATTTGTCTCTACTCATTCTATACCCTTACTAAAGAAGGAGTATTCCATTTCAGTCTCTACGGTCAGTGGAGATCCTTTGGGTTCTGGATACATTCAGTTTTCTACTCAACCCTTACTCCTCACCGTAGGAATACTTCATTCCGAGACAATTTGTTTTGATGTCATTCCCACTCCGCAATTTCCCATTATCTTGGGATTACCCTGGCTCCAGATTCACAATCCCATTTTTTCTTGGACTTTCGGTGAACTCATTTCCTGGGGATCTACATGCCAGACTAAATGTCTTCAAAAGATTACTAAGTTACCACTCACTATTGCTCTCACAGTTGAAACTCCGGAATCCTTACCTATGCATTATCATGACTTTGTGGATGTTTTCTCCAAAAAAGAAGCTGAACGTCTTCCTCCTCATCGCCCTTTTGATTGTCCCATTGATCTCCTTCCTGGGGCTGCCTATCCTCGAGGCAAGACATATCCACTTTCTAAACCAGAAAACATGGCTCTGGAAGAATATATAAAAGACAATCTGGCTAGAGGATTTATTCGGCCCTCCTCTTCCCCTGTAGGGGCTGGTTTCTTTTTTGTGGGAAAAAAGGATGGCGGATTAAGACCCTGTATTGATTATCGAGGATTGAATCAGATTACCATCAAGAACAGTTATCCTCTGCCCCTTATTCCTGAACTTTTTACTTATCTTCAGGGAGCCACCATTTTCACCAAACTCGACCTACGTGGTGCATACAACTTGATCCGTATACGCAAAGGAGATGAGTGGAAGACTGCCTTTAACACTCGATTTGGGCATTATGAATATTTGGTCATGCCCTTCGGGCTATGCAATGCTCCGGCGGTTTTCCAGCATTTTGTAAACGAGATCTTTCGTGATTTTTTGAATATCTTTGTTATCATATACCTGGACGACATCTTAATTTTTTCTCAGAACCACCAAGATCATGTGCACCACGTCAAGAAAGTACTTCAACGTCTAAGAGAATTCCATCTGTTTGCTAAACTGGAGAAATGTTCTTTCCATCAAAAATCCATACCCTTTCTGGGTTATGTAATATCGGCATCTGGATTCGAAATGGACCCTACTAAACTTTCTGCCATTTTGGATTGGCCTAGACCTGATTCTTTGAAGGCTTTACAACGTTTCCTAGGCTTCGCCAATTATTACAGAAAGTTCATCAAGAATTTTGCTACTATTACTTCTCCTCTTACTTCTCTCACTAGAAAAGGACAAAACTGTAAAGTATGGCCGTCTGAGGCTATAGAAGCTTTTGAATCTCTCAAAGAAGCTTTTTCCTCAGCTCCTATCCTTCGTCATCCAAATCCTGAGTTTCAATTTATTCTGGAGGTGGATGCTTCCTCTGTTGCTGCTGGAGCTGTTCTGTCTCAACGAATACCAGAGACTGGAAGGATTCATCCTGTTGCTTTTTTCTCTAAAAAATTCACTCCTTCCGAATTTAACTATGACGTAGGGAATAAAGAGTTGCTTGCCATCAAAATGGCATTGGATGAATGGAGACATTGGCTGGAAGGTACTTCTTTGCCATTTACTATACTTACTGATCATAAGAACCTTCTGTATCTCCAAACAGCCAAACGATTAAATTCCAGGCAAGCACGCTGGTCATTATTCTTCTCTCGGTTTCACTATAATTTGTCTTACATACCTGGTTCAAAAAATATTAAAGCAGACGCCCTTTCCAGACAATTTCAAGATACCCCAGTTCCTGAGGCTGGTACCATTCTCCAACCTCATGAAGTCATTGCCCAGTTAACAACTTCTTGGTTACAAGAATTACAGTCCGCTCAAGAGCATCTTCCTTTGTCCTGTAAACCTCCCGATGGTTTACTCTTTGTTCCTGAACGCCTTCGTTCCAAGATTTTATTTTGGGCTCATGATAGTCCCCTTTCTGGACATCCTGGCATCAGTATTACCACTCGAAACCTCAAACAACATGTCTGGTGGCCTGCACTCTCTCAAGATGTGAAGGATTACGTCTCAGTATGCACACAATGTGCCATGAACAAAACTCCACGCCAACTTCCTTCAGGATTACTCCAACCATTGCCTATACCTCACCAGCCTTGGACTCATGTATCCATGGACTTTATTACCGATCTTCCCTTGTCCACTGGGAACAATACTATCTGGGTGGTGGTCGACAGGTTCACTAAGACTGCTCATTTTGTACCCTTGCCAGGATTACCATCTGCCAAAAGACTCTCTGAACTTTTTATTTTACATATTGTAAGAATCCATGGATTTCCTCTAGATATTGTTTCAGATAGAGGGGTACAATTTGTTTCTCGATTTTGGAGGTCACTTTGTAAACATTTTGGAACTACTATATCTCTCTCTACTTCTCACCACCCACAATCGAACGGTCAGACTGAAAGAGTAAACCAGTGTCTTGAAACATATCTTAGACATTATGTGGATCATTATCACTCTAACTGGACTTCTTACCTTCCTTTGGCTGAATTGGCTCATAATGCCCGGTACAATTCCTCCCTTCAGACTTCTCCTTTTCATGCAGCTTACGGATATCAGCCTAGAACATTCCCTTTGCATACTTCCTCCACAGTGAATCCTGCTTCTGATCTTACAGCCCGAAGATTAACTCGACATTGGCAGAAGATACATCGTATTCTTTCTGTAACTTCTAGACGATACAAGTTCTTTTCAGACCTTCGACGGAAGAAGGCTCCCAAATATCGCCCTGGTGATAAAGTTTGGATTTCCTCTCGATTTCTTCGCCTGAAACAACCTTCTAACAAATTGGGACCACGATATGTGGGTCCTTTCCGAATACTGGGTCAGGTGTGTTCCACTGCTTATCGGGTGGCTTTACCCAAGTCTCTCAAAGTCCATCCGGTATTCCATGTTTCTCTTTTAAAACCTGTGATGATTAACAGGTATTCTAAGCCTTTTTCCAAACCTCCACCGTTATTGGTGCATGGACACCCTGAGTTTGAGATCAGCCATATTCTAGATTCCAAGTTGCGGGGCAAGAAATTGTATTATCTCATTCATTGGAAGGGTTATCCAGTCACGGAACGTTCTTGGGAACCTGCTCATCAAGTAAATGCTCCTATTTTGGTCAAGACCTTCCACAAGACTCATCCTGATAGACCTGGTCCTGTCCCCCGGAGGGGTCCTTGAGGAGGGGGGTGCTGTCATGATTACCTCCGTTCATCGCCGTGTCGCCGCGGCTCCCGGAACTTCTCTGTGTGTCTGACGTCATGTTGCTTAGCAACATGACGCTTTCTCGACACACCCCTCTGATGACGGTTACGCTCCTGCCTTTAAACCACGGCGGGAGATCTGAATCGGGGCCCGTTTGTTTGTTTTCCTTTGGAGTGTGAGTACCGTATCAATTCTGTTCTTTTGTGTACCGACTTCTGCCTGCCTGACCAAGCCTCATGCCTAAACCCTACTTGCTGATATTTGGATATTGACTTCTGCCTGCCTGACCTTGCCTGTAGCCTTTACCCTTTTGCTGATACTTGGATGCCGACTTCTGCTTGCCTGACCTTGTCTTTTGCCTCTACCTTTTGCTGATATTTGGATGTCGACTTCTGCCTGCCTGACCTTGCTTTTGCCTTTATCTTTAAACCTTTTCTTTGATAAATAAAACCTGCTTAAAGGGACATTTTACTTTTACAAGCTGCAAAAGAGAACTTTGCCTTTCTGTCTGTTATAAACCTGCTTAAAGGGACATTTTACTTTTACAAGCTGCAAAAGAGAACTTTGCCTTTCTGTCTGTTATAAACCTGCTTAAAGGGACATTTTTACTTTTACAAGCTGTACAAGAAAACTTTGCCATTCTGTTTATTCTAAACCTGCTAAAAAGGGACATTTACTTTTACAATCTGCAAGAGAGAACTTTGCCTTTCTGTTTGTTATACACCTGCTTAAAAGGGACTTTTACTTTTACAAGCTGCAAAAGAGAACTTTTCCTTTGTTTTACAAGCCTGCTAAAGAGGACCTTTTTTCAAAAGCTTCAAGTAAGAGCATTTCCTTTTTGTTCTTTGTACTGCTTAAAGGGACGTTTTATCCTTTGTGGCTTTCCTGCATTCTGGAACAATATTCATTTTAGTTATCTTCTAATCTGCTTCCTGAGTGGGTCACGTCCTGGATATTTCTCAGTGTGCTAGCGTGTGCTTTCAATTCACGCTAGCAGTTGGGTTACATCCCGGATTGATTCCAGAGCGGCTGACACCTTCACTGACCCTGTGACCAATAATCTGACACACACATTTTATTTTTTGAGTCAGTTGAAGAAGCAGGCTATCCACTTGATAGATATTCAACCTTTGACTGTTCCTGGTGGCATCTCTATACATTCTATACCACCGCATTGATTTATTTTGACTATAGTCGGAGCTCAAGAGCAATTTTTAATTCTATTTTTCCTATTTTTATTTGTATACCCCAATAAAAGTTATATTTTAAATTTAGTTTAGTATTTGCCTCCCCACATCCCATCACTGGATCACCTGATTTAAAGAATAAAATCTTACTATCTCTAAGCGACCTGGGAGTGCTAATCAAGTGTAAACTTTTTTTCTTCCAGTACCAGACCTCTACCCCTGGGCCTATCTCTTGGTGCCCCATGATAATGATTCCTGGACCATTGGGTTCCCTCAGAATCAGGGCCGCTATTTCTATCTGACGTGGTTGCCCCTGGGGTTCAGTTTGCTCAGTATTAGTACTTTGGGGAGCATTATATACCTGGGGTGTTTGGTTACCCTGAGAATATCTTCGCCGTCTATTGTATCTACCCTTGCGCGGATAACAATTATTGGTGAGTATTCTCTTTGTGAGTAATTATTCACCTGATTATGTCCCCCACTTTGGTTATAGTCTCCCTGCGCCTCAACCTGTGTAGGGGAGGGGGCAGAGTTAAACCTCTGTGGAGATGGCCTATTTTGACTGGCCACCTCCGCATTGGTTCTCTGTTTAGACTCCAAATTAAGGGGGCTAGATGATACCCTAGTTTCTGCTACAATTTTGGGTTTTGACTCCTTTTTAACCCCCTGCTCACTGGACTGCTGAATAGAGTATAATTTTGTACTCTCTTTGATCAGCCATTCCAATGAGCAGTCCTCATCAAAATCTCTAGCTAAGTTAATTTTGATGGGTGTAGGCAATGCTTCAAAAAAGAAATTTACAAATTCTGAGCCATCAAATCTGGGATTATCTTCAGCCATACTGTACGCATTTTTCAATACAGAAAGGAATTCGATTGGACTCCGATTCGCACGACACTTTAAACCATATACCGCTATTTTCGCGGCAGTTTTAGTGCGATATTGCCCGAATTCTTTTCTGCATTGTCGTTTTATCCCATTCCAGGAATGAATATTCATATCCTTTAGTGAAGCAAAGAATTTGTGATGCTTATTGTCAAATACCCAGGGCAGAAATTCAATTTTCAATTTCTCACTTGTAACATTCATTATAGCTAATGCATTTTCAAAAGCCTCTAAATGATCAATTACAAATGTTGTTCCCTTATTGGAGAATATAGGTACTGCGCGTTGTACAAAGGTGATTATTTTATGGGAAACGTATACTTTATCAGACTTACTTTGGGCTTCTCTGTTAGAGTTCCCCTCCCCCGCGCCAGCTTCGCTACAGCAGTCCTCTGGATTTATATCATGAGGTGACTGCCTATTTGGGAAATCTATTTCTGACCCATTAGGGGTCATTTGTCTAAACTGTTCCATATATTTTTGTACCTCGTCCCTGACGCGTTCGCTAAAGGAGTTAGGATTATCTGCATTATTCTCACTGTTAATATAAGGGTTTTCATTATGGCGATATGACCTTTTTAAATCGCTTAATTCCTTCTGGCTTTGCGCAAGCTGTTTATTTAAATCTTGTATCTGTGCGAGTAAGTCGATGTTATGCTTATCTAAGGCGGTTAGGTTTTGGGCAAATTCATCCATTTTATTTTTGGCTATTTTTAAATCCTCTTTGCCTCTGCGTGAGGAACGAATACTATTTTCTAGCTCCTGTATTTGCAATCGTTTGTCTGTGACACAAAACGACATTTTGTCAATCATGCATATTAAGAGGGGCCAAAATTTTAGTATTAGTTCCTCTCTCTTTTTGGGAGTTTTGCATTGATTAATCATTAATAATTCCTGGAAGAATTCATTCTCTTCATTCCACATATTATTATTAACGGTAATATTTTTAGCTCTAGTTTCAAGCATATCCACAAAATCATTTAATTTACTAGCAATATTTAACTTCTCTTTAATGTAACTTAATATATCTTTCTTAAGGACCTGACCTTTAGTAATGGGTATTGTAATGGGACCAATTTCATCGCTATGTATAGAATTAAATGAGTCACTTCTGGCTACAGACATTATTGTATTGGTTTAGTATTCAGTTAAATTAAAACGCTAATACAATTTTTGCCAATAAAAAGAGAGAAAAAAAAATTTATATTAAAAAAATAGTATTAATTTTGATATATGAAAAATTAATATTTCGAAATATGAAAAATTAATATTTTTGATTAACTTTGAAAATATGAAAAATTTATATTTTTGATGAATTGTTAAATATGAAAAATTAATATTTGTATTAATTTTTCAAAAATGAATCTTTAATAATATTTCAAGATATTAATATCAATCTCAAAATATGAAAATCAATATTTCAACCTTTCAAAAATTATATCTTCAAAATATTAATATCGAAATATGAAACTTTTTCTCTCTTTTATAATAATTTCTATTTACTACAAATATATTATATCAAATATGATGAATATTATTAAATCTCAGCAGTGCCTCTAATTATTATGTCAGTATATTTATGAAAATCTTAGTGGTGCTATCCAAATAATATATCATCTTATGGCAGGGTTATAACACAATACAAATAATAATTTTCCTTAAAAATAGAAACCCTTAATCAACATGCACCTACTAGACCATACAATTAATATAAATATCTGAATTCTTTTATTTAGTTAATATCCATGAACATTTTTTAAATCTATTTGCAATGTTAGAATATGACACAAAATTTATATGCGTTAAAACCAACTCTTAAGATATGCTATCCTTCTTACAAAACCCAGAAAACTGTATCTTTAAAACCAACCTTATTTATAAATAGCCTTTAACATCCAAGCAACAGTGTTTATAATCAATAGGGTAATATATATATTCTGCTATTTAACTGCAATTTGATTCTAATACAATTCTTACTTGGATACAAAAGTACATATATTCTTAATATGAACAGTTATTTAAATATCTATTTAGATTGGAACAATTCTTAACTGCTTATAATTAAGAATAATTCTAAGATAACTATATATATATCCTATATTTTACACAGATTAATTATTTATCATGCAAGATACAAACTTAGCTTTATATCAGATTATGAGCACAGTTAAAATGCTGAGTGCTCTTAAATTTAATTTCTATAGCAATCTATTAATACATTACCAAAATGATATTCAGCTTCAAGACTTTTCCCACCTCATATAAAATAAGTGTAATTGCAATGGAAGAGGAGAAGTATGGTCCACTTTGTTTTATAGTTTGACTGTGTCCCACGCAAACAGTTTCAGTCAGTTACAAAACTCAGCAGCCAGTCCTCCCTATCTCTCCTGCATACAACCTTATAGTATAATCATAGGTGTGAAATATGGGGGCCCTTTGAAACCTTGTCCCTGCTATTGGTTTACCTGGTGAGTGTGTGTTGCTAAGGAGATGCATTCTTTAACAGCCACTCATCTCCTGGCTGTAATACCTGTGTCGCAACACCATACCTTGTCCATCGGGTGGCAGTATTACAAACAGACAGCACAAAACAAATTCATCCTTAACATTTCTAAACATTTTTAGACAGTGAGATATTTCTTTAAACTATGTAATAACTGCCATAATTTCTTGTATTAATCTTTCCCAATATTAATCATAGATGGATAAGATCACATTACCTCTCTGGTCATTTTGACATGAAACACAGTATGCCCTTAACATTATATCATATAAAAATCCTCTATACTGCCAATTATTCTGAAATCAATGGCATTTATATATTCTGTTATATTTTCTTTCACTTAATATAATATGTTCTATGTCTCCGACAATTTCTGCATATATGAATTGATGCCTGCAATAGAAATGGAAACAATTGTTAGAAATGATCTAAGCATTCATATGTCTATGGTCCATCTGAAATAAGATTAAGTATTATTAATCATTTACTTTTAGGTCCACAAATATTTTTAAAAACCAGAGGCTAAGTAAGACCTTTTATGTTTTCAAAACATATATATCATTTCTATGTATATCTGAATTTATTTCCTATATAAATATCCCCTGCAGCAATTATCTATTTAATATAATGTGTTTAATTTTAATATATATATCATGAATCATTTTAAACATACATGGAAAACTGGCATTGTTCCCTTTGCAAAATGTATTTAATTCTATTTGTGTCACCTTCCCCCTAGCTGTGTGTTTGCAACACATCTTACTTTGAAATCACAAGATTTAGGTGACAAATTCCAGAGGGCCCTTGAACACATTCCTTTCTCTCATCACCAAATGTCTTGGGAGTTATAAAACTCTGCATATATAGTCAAATGAGTAGGGAAAAATGTTTGTGTGTTTTATACCACAGGAGGTGGTACTTCAAAAGCTATGCTGATTTTCAATCCTGATAAATGTGTATTCATCCAGCTAACCCATCTGGTAGGGGGTTGGGACCCCCTGTGGATTAGAAGCTGTGTTCAACAAACTCATGTTCAATTAATCCTGAGGTCTCATCTAACATATACAGTGTATAAAATATACATATATATATACATATATATGTATACATATGTAATATTCATCATAATATTCATATACTCTGACAAGACTTTTTTCAAAAGTGAATAGTCACTGATTTATTTGTGACATTTCAGGGTCACCCCCTTTATCAAACATATACAGTGTAAAAGTGTACGTACGCGATGGATAACAATGGAAGCCCGAGCAGGCCAACTGGAAAAAAAGCAAAACATAAAATGTCCGTAAGTCATTACGGTACTCAACCTATATCAATCCATACAACTGACCTGTCAACAGGTTCTGCAATAAAACATTATATGACAATCACATATATATTATAACCTAAGCAATGTCTATAGGGTCTAATCACTATCCTCATTGTTTCACCTAAATAGTATACTTAGGGACATGTATGACCTAGCTCACAATGTTTAACTTATATACATTACTGTGTAGAGCTACTTTATACAGATCTTGTCCAAAAGAACTATGCCTGTACTCTGGAAGCAAGAACCCCGTAACTATTTAATAATGTCAAGAAATGGCTGGACTCTGTACAACATTATGGCCTATGCAAACCTTATCATTACAGCTACACTGAGATAGAAAGGGGTATCTAGAAATGTTACTAACATCTATGTTGTGTCTTAATGAGTTTACTCCAATATCAATATTCAGGGACATTATACGTTACTTATTCAACCACAACCACTAGGGGCAGGCTCCCAAGACAACAGAGATGGTGTTAATGGATAATATTATCAACTTAAACAGCCATACCCTGACGACGGATGAGAGAAATTTATTGAACAAAGGTTTGACTTTTGTCCCCACTACGTACGCAAATGACTTTGAGGTTGAAGTTGATTCTTATCAATTTCAGAGATCACTTAGGTTGAAGGAATTCTTTAAGGAGTCCACATCCACTACAGTGGAATTAAAGAATAAAAGCAACTTTGACCCTAAGAGCAGTCAACCAAGTATTGTGACATTCTCCAGGCTTACTACAACTGAGATGCATAAATCAATTCTTATAAACAAGCAGCAGATCAAGAACAACTTGACAGCAGGGGAAAGAACTGCTCTTAAAAATCTTCAACAAAATCCAAGATTGGTCATAAGGGAGGCCGATAAGGGTGGTGCTCTTGTACTACAAGATTATATACAATACCGGAATGAAATTTCAAAACAACTAGATGACCCCACAACCTATCAAAGGCTGACAAGTAACCCAACACAAAGCTTCAAAACAAAAATTGATGAATTTTTGAGGCAGCTACAGAAGGATGATTACATCTCTCAAACACTCATGCTGTATCTGATGGTTGAGTTCCCGATTACATCAATCTTGTATACATTACCAAAAGTTCACAAGGATCCGGTACATCCACCTGGCAGACCTATTGTTTCTGCCAGAGGTTCGTTCTTACAAAACATTGCTACGTTTGTAGTCAAGACACTACAGCCAATGGTCAAGATGATACCGTCTAATTTAAAAAATTAAATTGAGTTAATAAGAATATTGAAGATGATGGAAAACATCAGTGAGTCCGACATACCCTTGATGTGACAAGCCTCTATACCGTTATTCCACACCAGCAAGGTATGGAAGCGGTGAAAAGGGAACTACAGAGACACCCATACATAAGTCCACCACAAGATGTATTACTAGAATTACTGGAGTTCTGCTTATGAATGAATTATTTTAAATTCGAAGGAGGTTATTACCAACAAGTGGCAGGGACATCGATGGGGTCCAATGTGGCCCCATCCTATGCCAACATCTTTTTAGGTGACTTTGAGAGAAATAAACAGGATGTGTTTGAGGACCCGAGGATCCTATTATATAAGAGGTACATCGATGATCTCATCCTGGTTGGGGGGGGGGATCATGTGAGGATCTACAGGAATGGGTGACCAATTTGAATGAAAAAAACACAGTCCTTAAAGTCAAGTTGAACTATGATTACGGCACTATAGATTTTCTGGATCTTAGGATCACCAAGACAAATGGGTTATTGAACACCACACTATATACCAAAGCAACTGACCGTAATTCTATGCTCCTGTTTACTAACTGCCATCCACCTGGCAGCAAGAAGTCTGTACCTATCTCACAATTCCAATGAGTGGTAAGGAACAATTCTACTGAAGAGGGAAAATTGGAACAACTCTGTGAAATGTATGATACATTTACCCAGAGACAATATAAGGGGTCCAGCATTAATGAAGCATTCCAGGCAGCTTGCTCCATGACACAAGAGGAAGTGTTGACTAACACATCACTAATAAAGACGACACAGATTGAACAGAGAATGACATTTATTACTGAATATAGCCCTGATAAAAGAGCATATTCAGATATTTTGAATGACAATTGGAAGATTGTAAAGAGTGACAAGGGATTACCACTACAAAATACTGGAATCCCAAGGATCAGTTACCGGAGAGGGAGATACTTAAGGGATTCACTGATGAGGCCAGATTTTCCAGCAGCATATACAGTAACTACATGGCTTAACAAAAAGAAACTGGGGTGCTATAAATGCAAAGGATGCACCACTTGCAGTGGTTTAAACCAATGTACCTATTTTGTCCATCCATGGACAAATAAGAAATTTCAAATCAAACATCGGGTAACTTACACCACAAACCTTATCATCTATCTACTACATTGCCGATGTGGAAAGTTTTACGTTGGAAAAACAATTGATGACTTGCCCACAAGAATGGCCAACCATATAGCGGCCATAAGAGCTGCCATCTAGAAGAATGATTCTGAGCAGCCTGTGGAGTCCAAATGGATCTATATATTGGACACTCTGGTCCCTAAGGGTCTAAACACCCAATTTGATATGCAATGTTTTCATAGGCTTTGCAGCTATATACACCTTTGTTCTGTACAATATATTGCATATGCAAGATGGCCTAGTTAGATGTGTTACTCTAACATGTATAAGTAACGTATAATGTCCCTGACAATTGATATGGGAGTACACTCTGTAAGACACAACAAATATGTTAGTAACATTTCTAGATATCCCTTTTTATCTCAGTGTAGCTGTAATGATACGGTTTGCATAGGCCATGTTGTACACAGTCAATAGCCAATAGCGCAAACAGAGGAATGTTTATTTTGCATATTTTAGGAAATGCATTGTTAGCAGTTTTAGGCTTTACCTTTATATGTTAACTTATGTTGGTTCTTTTTTTTTATGGTGTTTAATTAAGATTTTTTTTGTTGGTATAACTGTATAATTGCAACAGATCAAATAAACAAAGCATAATAATAAATAAATTATTTGTTCCTTCTATTTTAATTTAGAAGTTAGACATTCATTTTATTACCCCCCCCCCCCCCCCAAAAAAAAATGGGTAAAAGTGTTTTAAAGTTTAACATAGGGGAGGACTGACAAATTATGGCTTAGGGGGCACGAGCAGTGGTTTAAAAACCCACACCTTTTAAAATTATACATTTTATATATATACATATACATATATATATATATATATATATATATATATATATATATATATATATGTGTGCTTCTCTCTGTATATATATATATATATATATATATATATATTTTGCATACAAAGAGAGAAGCGTTCTACCAGGAACGAACAACAGCTCAGTGGCTTGTTATATGGCGATTTACCACCCGGAAGCAGCCTCTTTTAGACCAGTGTGCTTTTCACAGAAGAAAACTTTCCTGAAGTATATCAGTCTGATCCCGCCAAGTAAGGTCAGTCCAGCCCCGAAATACCAGGCAATTCTCCTCTGAACAAGGAACATGACAACCCCAGATGATCGTTTCGGCCTCCTATGGGCCTCGTCAGTGAGGTGCAGCCACATTCCTCTAAGCACACTGGGCAAGGAGTCCACGTCTGGTTTCCCCCATCACCCATAGGGAGACTTCCCCAGGGTCATAATAATTTGCATACAAAGAGAGAAGCGCTCTACCAGGAACTAACAACAGCTCAGTGGCTTGTTCTATGGCGATTTACCACCTGGAAGCAGCCTCTTTTAGACCAGTGTGCTTTTCACAGAAGAAAACTTCCCTGAAGTATATCAGGCCTCTTTTAGACCAGTGTGCTTTTGTTCATTCCTGGTAGAGCGCTTCTCTCTTTGTATGCAAATTATTATGACCCTGGGGAAGTCTCCCTATGGGTGATGGGGGAAACCAGACGTGGACTCCTTGCCCAGTGTGCTTAGAGGAATGTGGCTGCACCTCACTGACGAGGCCCATAGGAGGCCGAAACGATCGTCTGGGGTTGTCATGTTCCTTGTTCAGAGGAGAATTGCCTGGTATTTCGGGCTGGACTGACCTTACTTGGCGGGATCAGACTGATATACTTCAGGAAAGTTTTCTTCTGTGAAAAGCACACTGGTCTAAAAGAGGCTGCTTCCAGGTGGTAAATCGCCATAGAACAAGCCACTGAGCTGTTGTTCGTTCCTGGTAGAGCGCTTCTCTCTTTGTATGCAAATTATTATGACCCTGGGGAAGTCTCCCTATGGGTGATGGGGGAAACCAGACGTGGACTCCTTGCCCAGTGTGCTTAGAGGAATGTGGCTGCACCTCACTGACGAGGCCCATAGGAGGCCGAAACGATCGTCTGGGGTTGTCATGTTCCTTGTTCAGAGGAGAATTGCCTGGTATTTCGGGGCTGGACTGACCTTACTTGGCGGGATCAGACTGATATACTTCAGGAAAGTTTTCTTCTGTGAAAAGCACACTGGTCTAAAAGAGGCTGCTTCCGGGTGGTAAATCGCCATAGAACAAGCCACTGAGCTGTTGTTCGTTCCTGGTAGAGCGCTTCTCTCTTTGTATGCAAATTATTATGACCCTGGGGAAGTCTCCCTATGGGTGATGGGGGAAACCAGACGTGGACTCCTTGCCCAGTGTGCTTAGAGGAATGTGGCTGCACCTCACTGACGAGGCCCATAGGAGGCCGAAACGATCGTCTGGGGTTGTCATGTTCCTTGTTCAGAGGAGAATTGCCTGGTATTTCGGGGCTGGACTGACCTTACTTGGCGGGATCAGACTGATATACTTCAGGGAAATTTTCTTCTGTGAAAAGCACACTGGTCTAAAAGAGGCTGCTTCCGGGTGGTAAATCGCCATAGAACAAGCCACTGAGCTGTTGTTCGTTCCTGGTAGAGCGCTTCTCTCTTTGTATGCAAATTATTATGACCCTGGGGAAGTCTCCCTATGGGTGATGGGGGAAACCAGACGTGGACTCCTTGCCCAGTGTGCTTAGAGGAATGTGGCTGCACCTCACTGACGAGGCTCATAGGAGGCCGAAACAATCGTCTGGGGTTGTCATGTTCCTTGTTCAGAGGAGAATTGCCTGGTATTTCGGGGCTGGACTGACCTTACTTGGCGGGATCAGACTGATATACTTCAGGAAAGTTTTCTTCTGTGAAAAGCACACTGGTCTAAAAGAGGCTGCTTCCGGGTGGTAAATCGCCATAGAACAAGCCACTGAGCTGTTGTTCGTTCCTGGTAGAGCGCTTCTCTCTTTGTATGCAAATTATTATGACCCTGGGGAAGTCTCCCTATGGGTGATGGGGGAAACCAGACGTGGACTCCTTGCCCAGTGTGCTTAGAGGAATGTGGCTGCACCTCACTGACGAGGCCCATAGGAGGCCGAAACGATCGTCTGGGGTTGTCATGTTCCTTGTTCAGAGGAGAATTGCCTGGTATTTCGGGGCTGGACTGACCTTACTTGGCGGGATCAGACTGATATACTTCAGGAAAGTTTTCTTCTGTGAAAAGCACACTGGTCTAAAAGAGGCTGCTTCCGGGTGGTAAATCGCCATAGAACAAGCCACTGAGCTGTTGTTCGTTCCTGGTAGAGCGCTTCTCTCTTTGTATGCAAATTATTATGACCCTGGGGAAGTCTCCCTATGGGTGATGGGGGAAACCAGACGTGGACTCCTTGCCCAGTGTGCTAAGAGGAATGTGGCTGCACCTCACTGACGAGGCCCATAGGAGGCCGAAACGATCGTCTGGGGTTGTCATGTTCCTTGTTCAGAGGAGAATTGCCTGGTATTTCGGGGCTGGACTGACCTTACTTGGCGGTATCAGACTGATATACTTCAGGAAAGTTTTCTTCTGTGAAAAGCACACTGGTCTAAAAGAGGCTGCTTCCGGGTGGTAAATCGCCATAGAACAAGCCACTGAGCTGTTGTTCGTTCCTGGTAGAGCGCTTCTCTCTTTGTATGCAAATTATTATGACCCTGGGGAAGTCTCCCTATGGGTGATGGGGGAAACCAGACGTGGACTCCTTGCCCAGTGTGCTTAGAGGAATGTGGCTGCACCTCACTGACGAGGCCCATAGGAGGCCGAAACGATCATCTGGGGTTGTCATGTTCCTTGTTCAGAGGAGAATTGCCTGGTATTTCGGGGCTGGACTGACCTTACTTGGCGGGATCAGACTGATATACTTCAGGAAAGTTTTCTTCTGTGAAAAGCACACTGGTTTAAAAGAGGCTGCTTCCGGGTGGTAAATCGCCATAGAACAAGCCACTGAGCTGTTGTTCGTTCCTGGTAGAGCGCTTCTCTCTTTGTATGCAAATTATTATGACCCTGGGGAAGTCTCCCTATGGGTGATGGGGGAAACCAGACGTGGACTCCTTGCCCAGTGTGCTTAGAGGAATGTGGCTGCACCTCACTGACGAGGCCCATAGGAGGCCGAAACAATCGTCTGGGGTTGTCATGTTCCGTGTTCAGAGGAGAATTGCCTGGTATTTCGGGGCTGGACTGACCTTACTTGGCGGGATCAGACTGATATACTTCAGGAAAGTTTTCTTCTGTGAAAAGCACACTGGTCTAAAAGAGGCTGCTTCCGGGTGGTAAATCGCCATAGAACAAGCCACTGAGCTGTTGTTCGTTCCTGGTAGAGCGCTTCTCTCTTTGTATGCAATATATATATATATATATACTGTTGAAGTCAAACACATTCCTACAAACTATAAAGGTTTATACTTTTAGGAAATATTGTGCAGGCTTGTTGGGCATATGGTTCTTATCTGCCGTCAAAATCTATAAAGTAAGGCTGTTTACTTATATGGAATTCTAGATTGCTTACCGCTGTCTTAAATATTTTTACTTAAAAATCTACTTTCGGATCCGGTTCCGGAGGAGGAGCTTAGCACAGGTGGCTGAGCGTTTGTTCTCCAGCTCCTAGCACCTGGTGATGTTTCCCATGCACCTAGCCCAGACGTAAAGGGCTGCTACCTGGCCAGCATAATAGACGCGCTGCCGGAACCCACAGCGCATTCCACTCCGCTGTGTGAAAACTCTCTAGCACAGAGAAGATCGCTAAAATCCCACAGGTGACCCCCAGAAGAAAAGTCTATACAGCTGCTAACAAAGTTTGAAAACTCAAATGAAAGGTATATCTACAAATCAAGTTCACAAGCTAAGCCTAACAGATCCCCACTGCATTATTTTCTCACCCTCCCGACTGACAAAGTAACCGGTGGCCGCTGGTTTGCCGCACTCTGATCCGTTTAGCGCTCACCTGGTTGCTGAGAGGGGCTTGGCGAGGAGAGCCGAAGAAGCAAGGTGTATGTCCTCCTCCCCCACCGGTGCTGCGAGGGAGGAGGTACCAGCAGGATCCGGCTGTTTGATACCCGAGGAGAGGGCTCACGCTGCTGTTGTTACCTTGTGCGAGTGAGGCGATACCTGGTTGCCCCTTCACTCTTCTCCTCCCCCCACAGGCCCGGCTTGGTACCGGGTCTCATTGCCACTATTGCCGGAGGATTCACTCCTCCCCCACCGGTGCTGCGTGGGAGGAGCTGGGCTGAGGACAGATCGAGCCCCGGCAATTCCAAACCGCTACCTGAAAGAAAGAGGTTTAGCAACCTGCAGGCCACCGGGAAGAACGATAACTTTTAGAAAACAATCAAAGGAGGGAAGGGTGAGTACAATGCTAAAGCCAAAGGCATATGTTTTACAAAGTAACATCTATAACTAAAAGTGGCTACATAAGGCTTAATAAAAAGGCTTAACAAAAAGGGGAATTTTCACAATAAAGAAAGCGAGTAGCACACAACAAAAAGGAAGGGGATAAAGAAATTAAGGGAACTTTCCATGTAATATAGAAGGGAAGAAGAGAGAAAAAAGTCTTAAATAAACTCTTTAAAAATCTCTGCTAACAAAGAGGGGGTCACTTTTTTGAGGCACTCCATAAATAATAAGGAGAAAAACCTTAACAAAACTACACCAAAGGTTAAAGTTTTCACAGAGAACATTATTGCCCTGTAAAACCTCCACCCTCCCCCCCCCCCCCACTTCGATTTGTTACCCCACCTTAAACAAAATAAAGAAGGAAGAAGGGAAAAAAGGGGAAAAAAAGGGGAAAAAGAGGGAGAGAAGCAAATAAGGAAGTAAAGTGGAAATAAAAGGGAAGATTCAAAGGGAGAAGAAAGGACTGAGAAGATATAGAAGACAATGACTCTGTATGAATTTGTCTGATATCAGGACTGATCTTGTACCCTTAACACCAGCATGTACCTGCTTACTAATTTATAGAGAACAAAAAATTGCATTTATCTCTCTCACATTTGCATTTTTTTTCTATTTCTCCCGTATGTTGCATAGTTTCTGTTGATATTGTTCTGTTCTAGTTGTTTTTTATATCAGCTGTCTTGATAAGGTTATTTTGAATATTGAATGAAGTAAATCTAATAAGTACATCAAAGCAGTATAGTTCAGATATCCTCAGTGCTTTCTGACTAGGAGTAATTGAATATAGATGGCATAATCACAATTTAAGAGAAACTGTACATCAAATTAAGTATTGCACAAGTCATCCTCAGAATTTAGCACGCTGCAATCACCTAGAATTAAATAAAGTAAAATCTAAACAACTGAGAGGTCAGGAAGCCCTAAGCACCGCTCTAGTAGGCAGGGGAATAGGGGTGAAAGGAAGGAAATAAAATAAAAAATCCTCTAGATTAAAGCATACTTATAGGCTGCCAAACTGTCAATTCTTGATCACACAACCCAAAAGAAAACCACAGTCCTATTATTGGGGGTTTTCCCCATCGTACTAAACACATGTAATAAACAGTACATCGTACTATCACTTAGTTTCCATTCTCACTTGCACACACCGTAAGGAAAAGAGGAGGAGAGAGAGGAAACTCCTCAATTGGTTAGCGCACTCTCCCTTGTTTTCTTTTTCTTTTTTCTCTTTTCCCCTTTCCCCCCCCACACCCCTTCTCTTTCTTTTGTCTTTTTTTTTCTTTCTCTTCTCTGAAGTCTCCCCCCCTTTTTTTTTTTATATGCACATTAAGCACATGGACAAATTCCTCAACACACCCCACAAACCCTCTCCCCCAAGAATGGCAGGTAGACCTAGAGATAAAAAATCTAAAGGAGCTGTAGAAAATACTGCTGAGGCACACCTAGCACCAAATTTAAATCCAATAAATGAGATGTTTAGTATGCAAAGTTTGGTCCATAATATCTCAGAAGCCCTGACGCCCAAATTTGAAGATCTAAGATCTGAAATAAAACAAGATATTGCCATGTTGTCTCAAGAAGTCAGACAGTTCTCAAGTAGGCTGCAAGAGGCAGAGCAAAGGGTATCAGATTTGGAGGATCTCTCAATTGAACATGAGGCAAGAATAAAAGAAACAGAAATTAAAATACAAAAAATGCAGCTTAGATTAGAAGACGCTGAAAATAGATCTAGGAGGAATAACATTAGGATAATAGGAATTCCGGAAGGAAAGAAATTTGAAAATGTATCTTTATTCATAACTAACACCTTAGCTCTAACTCTTGATATAAAGGATCCACAGATAATAATAGAAAGGGCCCATAGAATTGGCCCACCTCAGGCAGATAATAACTCGGACACCAGACCCAGGCCAGTGATAGTACGCTTCCTGAATTATCTAGATAAAATTAACATGATGCAACAATACAGGAAGAAACAACCTATTATCATAGAGGGAGCTAAAATTTACATGTTTCAAGACTTTTCGGCCGAGACATCTCTGAGAAGAAGAGAGCTAGCACCCCTCTGTACAAAGCTAATCCATAAGGGTTATAGGGCAATGATCATCTACCCGTCCAAACTTAAAGTTTTCACTCCTGAGAGTACATACGTAGTGGATAATGTAAAAGATGCTGAAAATCTATTAGCTAAACTAGGAAAAGCAAGTTGAACACCCCCCTATATAGGGGAATTTAGTAGTAAACATGCAATAGAAATTTATGTTTCCCTTTTTTAAAGTATATTATTTTTTCTATGACATACTTGCATTTAATGGCGAGCGACCTATCTGAAGCTAGGGGGGAATACAGCAAAAGGGAAAAGAGAGGACAGGTTCCTCTCCCCTTTCATAAAATTGAGTTTCAAACTCCCCATCATTTTTTTTTTTTTTTTTTTTTTTTTTTTTTTTTTTTTCCTCCCTCTCACGTCTCCCCCGCCCGTGTCCCTTGCTCTCCCCATCTCGTGTCACTCCTTCCCCTCATATCAAAAAGTTCACCAGGCACCCAAACTAGATGAGTAACAGCTCCAGAAATTTTAAAATAGTGTCATGGAATACAGGAGGAATAACAACTCCTATTAAAAGGAAAGCTATTGTCTCTCACACGCGCAAGATGCAAGCTGATATAGCGTTTCTGCAGGAAACGCACTTGGGCATGGAAGAAACTATGAAACTCAAGGGTTCCTGGGTTAAGGAGGTAGTAGCCTCACCCAGTATTGGGAGAAAGAGGGGAGTTGCAATATTGTTTGGTAAGAGAATAGAGGCAGAGATACTACAGACAAGGAGCGATCCAGAGGGGAGATTTCTAATGGTGAAAACACGAATTTTCAAACAAGTATATACACTGCTTAATATATATGCGCCTAACGAGCTCGATTATGATTTTTGGATTTTAATTCAATCTACGGTACTGTTACACTCAGAGGGGTTCCTGATAATGGGGGGAGACTTCAACATGGCTCCACAGTCCCCGCTAGACAGAAAGAGATTTAACAGTAAACAACTTAAAAATAAAAAGGACAAATTAGAAACAAAGATATTTAAGAATATATACCAGAATTTAATGGTAAGAGACATATGGAGGGTACATAACCCCGATCAACGGGAATACACCTGTCTTTCTAGAGCGCATAAAACGCTCTCTAGAATAGATCTTTTTTTAATAGATGAGAAACTTTGCCCTAGAAACATAAAAGCAGCAATCACCCCAATAGTCATTTCAGATCATGCCCCAATATCACTCGAATTTCAACTAGAGCCCCTAAGAGACGTCCCAAGGAGATTTAGGTTTCCGTATTATCTGGTAAATGATCTGAAATTTAAAAAGTTTTTAAAAGAAAAGTTTAAGGAATATGTACAATTTAACATTGAATATATAGAAAGACCAGATATCTTCTGGGGAGCTGCAAAAGCAGTAATTAGAGGGGAAATAACAGCTTACGCTGCTAAGTTAACCAAGATACTAGGAAAAAGGGAGAAAGAAGCCACCCATTTTGTGACAAACTCATACAATAGGTTCCTCTTAACAAAATCATCTTTTAATTGGGCCAAATACATTAAAGCTAAAAAAGAAAGAGACGCGCTAATACTTCTCAAGGAAACTCAAAAAGACCTCAAATTTAGTGCTAAAATGTACCGTTTTGGCAACAAATCAGGCAAATTACTTGCCAATCTAGTAAAAGGAGAAAAAAAGCCATTTAGGATAGACAGAATACAACAGGAAGGTCAGATACACACAAATTCAGAGGAAATTTTGAGGAGTTTCACAAACTATTACAGAGATATTTACTCATTAAAATTGGCTGACAGTAAACAATCCACAGATTTTTGGAGCAATCTAATTTATCCTACAGTCCCAGAGGAAATAATAACCACTTTAAATAAACCAATTTCGGTGGAGGAGGTAAATAAAACGATAGCAAGATTGTCACTCAATAAAGCTGCAGGCCCCGACGGACTGCCTAATGAGGCTTATAAGATCTTAGCCCCGGAGGTAGCCCCATATTTATCTAGTATGTATAATAATTTTTACATTAATGGCAACCCGGTCCCAGTCTCCTTCTCAGCCTCATTTACAACGCTAATCTTGAAACCAGGTAAAGACCCAACCCAAAGGGAGTCATACCGCCCTATAGCACTCCTAAACTCAGAGTATAAAATCTTGACCTCAATATTAGCTGAAAGACTTCAAAATAGCTTAACACATATAATTCACAGAGACCAAGCAGGGTTCTTGAAGAACCGAAATTCTACTTCAAAAATTAGAGAAGCGCTGGTGATATCCGAACACTTTTCTCAAAGGTTAGACAGAGAGGGGGGAGATATGGGTGCACCTGACCTCGCCATAGTGGCAATTGATGCAGAAAAAGCCTTCGATTCGGTTCTCTTCACTCACATTTTCACATCATTGGATAAATTCGGTTTTTTAGGTAAGTTCCGGGAATTCATAGAAAATCTTTACAAAAGATCTAAAACAAATTTAATAGTTAACAACCTTACATCTACAGATATCGATATACAAAAGGGTACGAGGCAGGGGTGCCCACTTTCCCCCCTCTTGTTCGACATTGCCATAGAACCTCTGGCAATTAAGATTAGGCAGTCTTTACAGGGAGTTAGAATATCTGATTATGAATTAAAAATTGCACTTTATGCTGACGATATTCTTCTCTATATTGCGAACACAGCGATTAATATTCCCAAACTTTTACATATAATAGCTAGTTATGGTACCTTCTCAGGTTACAAAATAAATGCATCAAAATCAGAAATCTATTGGCTCAGAAAAAAGTCAGACTCAATCAGTGACTGTCCTTTCAAGGAAGTAACTACATCGTTTAAATATTTAGGTATTAATATTCCAGTTAACGGGGCGGACCTATATAAACTTAATATAACTGTAACTCTATCAACTATATTTGAGAAGCTGAAAACGTGGACTAACCTACCAATCTCTCTCTCAGGGAGAATCGCACTTTACAAAATGGTTCTCCTCCCTAAACTTTTGTACGTTTTACAAAATACCTCCTTATTTATGTTTGAAAAAGATATCCGCTCATTAAACTCGGCAGTCAGAAACTTTCTATGGCAAGGCAAGAGATCAAGGATAGCATTATCTAAGCTCTCAGTGGGAAGAGAATATGGAGGATTGGCCCTCCCAGACATAAGATCTTATAACTTAGCATTTCTTGCGCGAACAATAACAGATTGGATATGCACTAAAAATTATGTAACCAACAATTTATTGGACGAAAGCATATGCTTTCCCTTCCACCCAATAGGCTTAACTCACTGCTTACCAAAAGCATTACCCAATGTAATTAAGAAATATAAAACTATCTTTAACCCCATTAAAGCATGGTGGAAGATTGCTAATCGATTGAAAATTAATAGTAAAGCTTCAAAGTATCTCCCAATAAAGGGGAATCCCGAATTCCTCCCAGGGATGAACTCGACAGTTTTTGCCAAATGGCATGAATTAAACCTAAAAACAGTCCAACAAATTCTTAATTTAGATGGAAAATGTATAAAATCATTTGACGAAATAAAGAATGAATTTAAGATACCGAACAACCAATTCTTTGCATATCTTCAACTAAGACATTACACCTCGGATTTAATAAGAGAAGTGGGTTGGAACTGGAGCTGGGGTAAACTGGAAAACTGGTTAATACTCACTAGAGCTGGTCATACCGCAATCACCTATTGCTACCTCGCCTTAAATGGATCTAAAGGGTTACCTATACTGGAACAGGTGGCCTCTGAGTGGAACAGTCTAAATTTTCCTTGCAATATAGACTCACAGGTCATCCAAAGATCTATAAACAAAGTTCAACAGGCCACACTCTCCGCAACCTGGAGAGAAGCACATTTAAAAATACTACATAAAGCATATTTCACTCCGGAAAAGGGACACAAATTATATAACTTGAATTTCTATAAATGCCCGAAATGCTCAATTATAGCAGCTGACTTTAAACATATGTTCTGGAATTGCCCAAAAATTAGCCAATTTTGGCTAAAAATCCAATACTGGCTTAACGTCACACTGGGATTTTCCCCTCTGGATCTTACACCAATGCTAATAGTGTTTTGCCTAAATCAGAGCGAAGGACAACACCCTCAGGAAAAATTGCTGATACTAACAATATTAGCAGCTAGATACTTAATTGTAAAAAACTGGAAAAACCATAAAACCCCAGCATTAATAGAAGTGAAAAATTGCCTTAAAAAGCAATGTATTCTAGAACAAAGAGATGTTAGTATGAATAATGAGAAGGATATAAAAACATTTTTCAATAAATGGTCAAAACTCATTAAAAGCTTTCCAGCAAATGAAATAGATAATATAATTTTTCCATTTAGACACACTGAGCTGGTACAGCTGGGAATATGGTAGGGGAGAAGACGTGAGAGAGCTAAGGAACATTCCCCATCCCTAGGAATTTTTTTTTTTTCCCTTTCCCTTTAAAATCTTTCCTATTTTTTCCCCCTCCCCCCCCCTTTTTTTTTTTTTTTTTTTTTTTTTTTTTCTGTTTGTTAGTTTTGTTTTGTTTGATTTGTTTTGTTTTAGCTTTTTGTCTTTGTCGGGTTAAGGTGGACAATATGTTATACAACTCAAAAAAAATATAAAATAAATCAGCAACCGTATTTTGAAAGAATTACCTATTTTTTGCACAGAATCCCTCTCCAGAGTCTAGAGGAGAAGAGGTTCTCATTATATTTTGACCTAAATACTGACTTGTAATTGTTACCGAAACTATGTTGTTGTAACACGATTGCTGATACGAAAATAAAGATTTAAAAAAAAAAAAATCTACTTTCTGATAACTGTGGGCACTGATAGATGCTAAAGTAAAAAAGCTGATTAGGTTAGTGATGTTGCGAATAGTTCGCCGGCGAATAGTTCCCAGCGAACATAGCATGTTCGCGTTCGCCGCGGACGGCGAACATATGCGATGTTCGATCCGCCCCCTATTTGTCATCATTGAGTAAACTTTGACCCTGTACCTCACAGTCAGAAGACACATTACAGCCAATCAGCAGCAGACCCTCCCTCCCAGACCCTCCCACCTCCTGGACAGCATCCATTTTAGATTCATTTGGAAGCTGCATTCTTAGTGAGAGGAGGGACAGTGTAGCTGCTGCTGATTTAATAGGGAAATCGATAACTAGGCTAGTGTATTCAGTGTCCACTACAGTCCTGAAGGACTCATCTGATCTCTGCTGTAAGGACAGCACCCCAAAAAGCCCTGTGTGTGTCAGGCTCACAGCGTATACTGTGCCCACTTGCCCAGTGCCACCACTCATATCTGGTGTAACAGTAGTGCACATTTAAAAAAAACAACACTTTTTTGACTGTGAAATAATAGCAGACAGCTGCCAGTACCCAAGATGGCCGCCAATAAGGCAGATGGGGAGGGTTAGAGAGCTGTTTTGGGGGGATCAGGGAGGTTGGGGGCTAAGGGAGGATGCTACACCACAGCATATGTAAATATGCTAAAAATATAAAAAAATGTAAAAACCTTTTATTTTAGTACTGGCAGACTTTCTGCCAGTACTTAAGATGGCGGGGACAATTGTGGGGTGGGGGAGGGATTAAAGCTGTTTGGGAGGGATCAGGGGGTCTGATGTGTCAGGTGGGAGGCTGATCTCTACACTAAAGCTAAAAGTAACCCTGTAAGCTCTCTACAAACTACCTAATTAACCCCTTCAATGCTAGCCATAATACACGTGTGATGCGCAGCAGCATTTAGCGGCCTTCTAAATACCAGAAAGCAACGACAAAGTCATATATGTCTGCTATTTCTGAACAAAGGGGATCCCATAAAAGCATTTACAACCATTTGTGCCATAAATGTACACGCTGTTTGTAAATAATTTCTGTGAGAAACCTAAAATTGCGAAAAAATGTAAGTTTTTTTTAAATTTGATCGCATTTGGTGGTGAAATGGTGGCATTAAATATACCAAAATGGGCCTAGATCAATACTTTGGGTTGTCTACTACACTACACTTAAGCTAAAATTAACTCTACAAGCTGCCTACATGCTCCTTAATTAACCCCTTCACTGATGGGCATAAAACATGTGTGGTGCGCAGTGGCATTTAGCAGCCTTCTAATTACCAAAAAGCAACGCCAAAGCCATATAAGTCTGCTATAATGGCATGTCTGGCACACAGTGTTGGGGCAAGGGTCCATCTGACCACTGATACCTGGTCTGCAAAGCATGGTCAGGGCAGGTATATCACCTACACTGCGCACTGTGAAGCGGGTGTAACCCTTACACTACGTGATCGATACAACATCATACCTGATGTTTTAAAGCACGTTATTCCAAACAATTTAGGAATGTTAGGTGATTTATGCCCTTTATGGATTAAAACCACCAGACTCTGCATCAACTATGTAATTTTCCATGGGAGTTTTGCCATGGATCCCCCTCCGGCATGCCACAGTCCAGGTGTTAGTCCCCTTGAAACAACTTTTCCATCACTATTGTGGCCAGAAAGAGTCCCTGTGGGTTTTAAAATTCGCCTGCCTAATGAAGTCTATGGCGGTTTGCGGAAGTTCGCGTTCACCGTTCGTGAACCCAAATTTTTAGGTTTGCGACATCACTAATTAGGTTGCATTCTCTTTTAAAATGCACACCTGTAAGGTGATTTACTGTGCACACCAGACACAACCCATGAGCATGCCAATTAAAACTGAGTACCAATACCTCTGCAATATCATAACAGGTTGTAATCATCACGTAAACAAGAGAGGGCTGAAAAATATATCAAGCATTGTAAATAACTTGTCCCTTTGTTTTTTATCGAAGTTACTGAGCAAAATATATCAATCAATAATCAATGGGTACCGGCACCTTTTTATTTTCAAAATAAGCAGCACAGTATATATATATATATATATATATATATATATTTGCACTCAGAGTCTTACGGTATTGTCAAAAAATGCTAAAGGAGGGAGGGGGAACAGTGACTTGGGGTGTGCCATAGGCACATGTTCAGTATGCCAAAAAGGGGGCAAAAAAAGACAGAGTAGGATGAAGAAAAATGTGTTAATTGGACAATTGCGTAACAGAGTTAATCAGCCAAGTGCAAGAATGCCCGAGACATTCAACTTGTGGATCTGGGTTATACCTAGAATAGCAGGATGAGTTCCATCTCCCTAATCTCTTGATGATATAAGCGGGACCCCATGACAAGAGGCTGCTGATGCGGCTCCTATTCTAAGGCATGGCCGGAGTATGATTAAGGGTTTAGGCCTAGATTCACTAAGAGGATACATCAGTTTTTGATGTACTCTGTTGTAGTGAGGAGAGTATTTAGAAATGGTAAAGCAGCGATCCCTGGGTCTATCCATCAAATGCAACATGGGCTGGCCCAGGACTGATACCAGGCACCATGAGTATTGGGTCTTAAATACTAAATATTGATGCTGGCCCCTGTCTGTTGCATCTTACATGCGTCCATATGCAGACAGAAATATTAGTTATCTGATTTACTGTTTAATGAGGAAAGTATGGGACCTACTTTCAGTACACGTGAATTCGCCTGACCTAAGAAACCATAAAGGCCAAATATATGGCAGCTTTGAAGGCCAGGATAAGTAACAGCCCAAATGGGGACCTGGTTAGCATATCAGACAGGTTGCAAAATATCTCCTCAGTAATGAGGAGCCTGATAGTCGTGACAGGGGAGCTACTCTTCTGGATACCTTAACAGATAGCTTTAATGGGGTGTGCTGCAAATATGGAGGGCCTATCGGGGTACTGTAATGCCAAGAAAATGTTTAATCCATGCCAAATACAACTTAATGGTGTTATGAGAGAGTTTATCTATGAGTGGCAGTAGTTTATATGTCTGATGTATGTGGTGCAAACGAGGGGACACACTATGGTGATATTAAATCGTTAAAAAATGAAAACTCGACTTGCATTGGACCAAAAGCTTGTCAGCCCCTGTCTGCAAGTGAGGTTGAGTTACCTGGGGCATACCAGGCAAATTAGAAATGTAAACTCAGGCCTTGCATTACCTGAAAACTTGTAAAGTAAGAGGTAGGAGTGTTGCGACATCTCTTGAACGTATGATGTATGTATGTACAGATGAGTTGACTTGCCACCAAACAAGTTCATTAACAAACAATATCTCAGTCCATAGGTGCCCATAAATGTGATGGTTGACAAAATGCCATGGTATAACACCAGTAGTAACAGGAATACTGCTGTATGTGAAATGAACGTGATTTTTACATGATGTAATGAGAATGTGGTAATGATAATGTAATCGAAGGAACCGTGCAAGGTTATAGTTCGTGTGAAATAAGAAAATTAACTTATGCAGAGGGGAATACCAACATGCAACTGAACCAGAATTCGGACTTGTATGGCCTGAGGAAATATAGTGAAACAACAGTGAAATGACAAGAGAGAGAATACCACAAATTGGTTAAAAATGAAAACCACACCTCATGAAATGAGGCCTACCCTACCAACTATAATCTAATCTAATCAAGCCACTGTACATCAATAGAGATAGACGCTGATTCGAAAGTGTTCGTAACTACCGAACGGATCCGATAGTATAAGACCAATGGTTACAACATTATATGGATATTACTAACCATCATCAAATGTATTTGAATATGAGCAAAAAAACAGACACCCCCCAAAACAAGAAGCTTATTAACAAGTAAATGAGAATGTGCCCTGCCCAGGTTAATTGACAGACAATTCAAAGCAATAACCTTAATGGAGCACAACATTATAGTTAACAAAAAGCAAAGTCATATCACAATGTGCAATTCGTATGTATTCAAAGTATAACGAATGGATCCAATAGCGCGGCAGCTACGGACTGGACTAACAATGTAATCCCAGAGTGATTGAAAAAAACGTGTAACGTAAGCATCCGTAGAAATCGGAAGCAGTCGTAAGGTAATCAATAACTTGTGGGTATGAAAAGAATTAATAAATGCCAGACCTAAAACATGAAATAAGGCCTATCAACTGCAAACTAGTCTAAGCAAGCCACTGAACAACAATATATATATAGACACTGTGGGGCCGATTTATTAACGGCCGAATGCTGCCATATGCAGTTGTTTCTGCTCGAGCCTTTAGGCTTGCCGGAAACATAAGTTAAGAAGCAGCGGACTTAAGATGATCGGTTGATTGACACCCCCTGCTAGCGGCCGATTAGCCACAAATCTGCAGGGGGCGGCATTGCACAAGCATTTCATAAGACAGCGTATGCTGTCTGCATTTATCGATGTCTGGCGGACATGATCGCTACAGCGGATCATGTTTGCCAGACACATGATAAATCGGCCCCTGTGAGTGCTAACAACATATAAGTTAAAGGGACGGTCTAGTCAAAATGAAACTGTTCAGAAACTGTTCAGAAATTTTAAGCAACTTTCCAATTTACTTTTATCATCAAATTTGTTTTGTTCTCTTAGTATTCTTTTTGAAAGCTAAACCTAGGTAGGCTCAAAATGATTTCTAAACAGTTGAAAATTGCCTCATAACTTGCATTTTGACCGTTTAAATGCATGTCTGTCAAAAGCACTGTGATAAGGAGGCAGTCTGCAGAGGCTTAGATACAAGGTAATCACAGACGCCTAGATTTAGAGTTTGGCGTTAGCCGTCAAAACCAGCGTTAGGGGCTCCTAATGCTGGTTTTGGGCTACCGCTGGTATTTAGAGTCTTGTAGGTAAGGGCCTAACGCTCTCTTTGCAGCCGCGACTTTTCCATACCGCAGATCCCCCTACGCCATTTGCGTATCCTATCTTTTCAATGGCATCTTTCTAACGCCGGTATTTAGAGTCTTGGCTGAAGTGAGCGTTAGAACTCTAACGACAAGACTCCAGCCGCAGAGAAAAGCCAGGAGTTAAGAGCTGTATGGGCTAACGCCGGTTTATAAAGCTCTTAACTACTGTGCTCTAAAGTACACTAACACCCATAAACTACCTATGTACCCCTAAACCGAGGCCCCCCCACATCGCCGCCACTCTAATAAAAAATTTTAACCTCTAATCTGCCGACCGCACACCGCCGCCACCTACGTTATCCCTATGTACCCCTAATCTGCTGCCCCTAACACCGCCGACCCCTATATTATATTTATTAACCCCTAATCTACCGCCCCCAACGTCGCCACCACCTACCTACACTTATTAACCCCTAATCTGCCGACCGGACCTCACCGCTACTATAATAAAGTTATTAACCCCTAATCCGCCTAACTCCCGCCTCAATAACCCTATAACAAATATTATTAACCCCTAATCTGCCCTCCCTAACATCACCGACACCTAACTTCAAGTATTAACCCCTAATCTGCCGACCGGACCTCATCGCTACTCTATTAAATTTATTAACCCCTAAAGCTAAGTCTAACCCTAACCCTAACACCCCCCTAAGTTAAATATAATTTTTATCTAACAAAATAAATTAACTCTTATTAAATAAATTATTCCTATTTAAAGCTAAATACTTACCTGTAAAATAAACCCTAATATAGCTACAATATAACTAATAATTATATTGTAGCTATTTTAGGATTAATAATTATTTTACAGGCAACTTTGTATTTATTTTAACCAGGTACAATAGCTATTAAATAGTTAATAACTATTTAATAGCTACCTAGTTAAAATAATTACAAAATTACCTGTAAAATAAATCCTAACCTAAGTTACAATTAAACCTAACACTACACTATCAATAAATTAATTAAATAAACTACCTACAATTACCTACAATTAAACCTAACACTACACTATCAATAAATTAATTACATAAAATACCTACAAATAAATACAATTAAATAAACTAACTAAAGTACAAAAAATAAAAAAAAGAACTAAGTTACAAAAAATAAAAAAATAAGTTACAAACATTAGAAAAAGATTACAACAATTTTAAGCTAATAACACCTACTCTAAGCCCCCTAATAAAATAACAAATCCCCCCAAAATAAAAAAATGCCCTACCCTATTCTAAAATAAAAATAGAAAAGCTCTTTTACCTTACCAGCCCTTAAAAGGGCCTTTTGCGGGGCATGCCCCAAAGAATTCAGCTCTTTTGCCTGTAAAAAAAACATACAATACCCCCCCAAAATTACAACCCACCACCCACATACCCCTAATCTAACCCAAACCCCCCTTAAATAAACCTAACACTAAGCCCCTGAAGATCTCCCTACCTTGAGTCGTCTTAACCCAACCGGGCACCGATGGACCAAAAGAAGACATCCGGAGCGGCAGAAGTCTTCATCCTATCTGGGCAGAAGAGGACATTTTCCTACCTTAATTCCGATTGGCTGATAGAATCCTATCAGCCAATAGGAATTTGAGGGACGCCATCTTGGATGACGTTATTTAAAGGAACCGTCATTCGGAGAGTAGGCGTCGGTAGAAGAGGATGGATCCGCGTCGGCTGGAAGAAGATGGGTCCGCTCCGCTCCGGATGGATGAAGATAGAAGATGCCGCTTGGATGAAGATGTCTACCGGTCCGGATGTCCTCTTCTGCCCGGATAGGATGAAGACTTCTGCCGGTCCGGATGTCTTCTTTTGGTCCATCGGTGCCCGGTTGGGTGAAGACGACTCAAGGTAGGGAGATTTTCAGGGGCTTAGTGTTAGGTTTATTTAAGGGGGGTTTGGGTTAGATTAGGGGTATGTGGGTGGTGGGTTGTAATGTTGGGGGGGTATTGTATGTTTTTTTTTACAGGCAAAAGAGCTGAATTCTTTGGGGCATGCCCTGCAAAAGGCCCTTTTAAGGGCTGGTAAGGTAAAAGAGCTTTTCTATTTTTATTTTAGAATAGGGTAGGGCATTTTTTTATTTTGGGGGGATTTGTTATTTTATTAGGGGGCTTAGAGTAGGTGTAATTAGCTTAAAATTGTTGTAATTTTTTTCTAATGTTTGTAAATTATTTTTTATTTTTTGTAACTTAGTTCTTTTTTTATTTTTTGTACTTTAGTTAGTTTATTTAATTGTATTTATTTGTAGGTATTTTATGTAATTAATTTATTGATATTGTAGTGTTAGGTTTAATTGTAACTTAGGTTAGGATTTATTTTACAGGTAATTTTGTAATTATTTTAACTAGGTAGCTATTAAATAGTTATTAACTATTTAATAGCTATTGTACCTGGTTAAAATAAATACAAAGTTGCCTGTAAAATAAATATTAATCCTAAAATAGCTACAATATAATTATAATTTATATTGTAGCTATATTAGGGTTTATTTTACAGGTAAGTATTTAGCTTTAAATAGGAATAATTTATTTAATAAGAGTTAA
This sequence comes from Bombina bombina, assembly GCF_027579735.1. Taxonomy (NCBI): domain Eukaryota; kingdom Metazoa; phylum Chordata; class Amphibia; order Anura; family Bombinatoridae; genus Bombina; species Bombina bombina. The sequence continues at coordinate 1,081,564,794 of NC_069502.1, read as the reverse complement.
TTTATTTCGTTAGATAAAAATTATATTTAACTTAGGGGGGTGTTAGGGTTAGGGTTAGACTTAGCTTTAGGGGTTAATAAATTTAATAGAGTAGCAGTGAGGTTCGGTCGGCAGATTAGGGGTTAATACTTGAAGTTAGGTGTCGGTGATGTTAGGGAGGGCAGATTAGGGGTTAATAATATTTATTATAGGGTTATTGAGGCGGGAGTGAGGCGTTTTAGGGGTTAATACATTTATTATAGTGGTGGCGAGGTCCGGTCGGCAGATTAGGGGTTTAATAAGTGTAGGTAGGTAGCGGCGATGTTGGGAGCGGCAGATTAGGGGTTAATAAATATAATATAGGGGTCGGCGAGGGTTAGGGGCAGCAGATTAGGGGTACATAGGGATAATGTAGGTTGCAGCGGTGTACGGAGCGGCAGATTAGGGGTTAATAATAATATGCAGGGGTCAGCGATAGTGGGGGCGGCAGATTAGGGGTTAATAAGTGTAAGGCTAGGGGTGTTTAGACTCAGGGTTCATGTTAGGGTGTTAGGTGCAGACATAGGAAGTGTTTCCCCATAGGAAACAATGGGGCTGCGTTAGGAGCTGAACGCTGCTTTTTTGCAGGTTTTTTTTCAGCTCAAACGGCCCCATTGTTTCCCATAGGGGAATCCTGCACGAGCACGTTTTTGAAGCTGGCCGCGTCTGTAAGCACCCCTGGTATTTAGAGTTGCAGTGGCGGTAAATTATGCAATACACTTCCTTTTTGGAGCCTAACGCAGCCCTTCTGTGAACTCTAGGTGCGGGAGAAAAAAAGCACGCGTAGCTAACGCACCCCTTTGGCCGCAGAACTCTAAATCTAGCGGAGAGGTAATAAGTGTATTAATCTCACAGTGTTGGTTATGCAAAACTGGGAAATGGGAAATAAGGGATTATCTATTTTTAAACAATAAAACATTTTCAAATAGACTGTCCCTTTAAATTGTTTCATACAAAAGCACTCATAACTACTGATACCAATAGTATAGGAACATGGTTACCAAAAGCTACAGATATACTAAACAACATCATCCTATAATATAAAAGGCCAAGTGTGTTTGTCCGAAGCTGTCAGGCATAGTAGAGACAGCGCAAGCAAGGACAAACACACCTGGCCTTAGAGTCTACCTGATCTGGTATCCAGCGTGACAATGGTGGACGGGAGTGGGCGTGACCAGGCGTGGAGGGGGCAGTACCAGCGTGACGGGGGCGTGTGAGAGAGAGATCAAAAGAAAGGGGCGAGAGAGAGAAAGAGAGGGGGAGAGAGCAAAAGAGAGGGGAGAGGGAGCAAAAAGGAAGGGAAAGAGCAAAAGAGAGGGGAGAGAGCAAAAAAGAGGGGGGGAGAGAGAAAAAGAGTGGCTGAGAGAGAAATAGAGCAGTGGAGAAAAAAAAGAGAGGGGGAGAGAGAGAGCAAAAGAGAGGGGGAAGAGAGAGAGCAAAAGAGAGGTGGGAAAGATACCGCAAAAGAGAGGGGGGAGAGAGAGCAAAAGAGAAGGGGAGAGAGCGCAAAAGAAAGGGGGGAGAGCAAAAGAGAGGGGAGAGAGCAAAATATTGGGGAAAGAGAGCAAAAGAGGGGAGAGAGAGCAAAAGAAAGCGGGGGGGAGAGAGCAAAAGAGGGGGGGAAGGAGAGGGCAAAAGAAAGTGGGAGAGAGAAAGAGAGAGAGCAAAAGAGAGGGGGGAGAGACAGAGCAAAAGAGATGGGGAGAGAGAGAGCGCAAAAGAGAGAGGGTAAAGAGAGCGCAAAAAGGAGGGGGAGAGAGAGTGCAAAAGAGAGGGGGAGAGAGAGCAAAAGAGAAGGGTAGAGAGAGCAAAAGAGAGGGGGAGAGAGAGAAAAAGAGAGGGGGAGAGAGAGAGCGCAAAAGAGAGGGGGAGAGAGAGAGCAAAAGAGAGGGGGAGAGAGAGCGCAAAAGAGAGGAAGAAGAAGAGAGAGAGCAAAAAAGAGAGGGGGGAGAGCGCAAAAGAGAGGGGGGAAAGAGAGAGCGCAAAAGAGAGGGGGAAAGAGAGAGCGCAAAAGAGAGGGGGAGAGAGAGAGAGCGCAAAAGAGAGGAAGAAGAAGAGAGAGAGCAAAAAAGAGAGGGGGGAGAGCGCAAAAGAGAGGGGGGAAAGAGAGAGCGCAAAAGAGAGGGGGAGAGAGAGAGAGCAAAAGGGGGGGAAGGAGAGAGCAAAAGAGAGTGGGGAGAGAGAGAGAGCAAAAGAGAGGGGGGAGAGAGAGAGCAAAAGAGATGGGGAGAGAAAGAGTGCAAAAGAGAGGGGCAGAGAGAGCGCAAAAGAGAGGGGGGAGAGAGAGCACAAAAGAGAGGGGGAGAGAGAGCACAAAAGAGAGGGGGAGAGAGAGCAAAAGAGAGGGGAGAGAGAGAGTGCAAAAGAGAGGGGGAGAGAGAGCAAAAGAGAGGAGGAGAAAGAGAGTGCAAAAGAGAGGGGGGAAAGAGAGAGTGCAAAAAAGAGGGGGAGAGAGAGCGCAAAACAGAGGAAGAAGGAGAGAGAGAGAGTGCAAAAGAGAGGGGGGAGAGAGAGAGTGCAAAAGAGAGGGGGAGAGAGAGAGCAAAAGAGAGGGGGGAGAGAGAGCAAAAGAGAGGGTGGAGAGAGAGCAAAAGAGAGGGGGGATAGAGCAAAAGAGAGTGGGGAGAGGGAGAGCAAAAGAGAGGGGCAAAGAGAGCAAAAGAGAGGGGGGGATAGAGCAAAAGAGAGGGGGAGAGAGACAGCAAAAGAGAGGGGGAGAGAGACAGCAAAAGAGAGGGGAGAGAGAGAGACAGCAAAAGAGAAGGGGGAGAGAGAGCAAAAGAGAGGGGAGAGAGAGATCAAAAGAGAGGGGGAGAGAGAGGGAGCAAATGAGAGGGGGAGAGAGCAAAAGAGGGGGAGAGAGAGAGCAAAAGAGAGGGGGGAGAGAGAATAAAAGAGAGGGGGAGAGAGAAGAAGCAAAAGAGAGGAGGAGAGAGTGCAAAAGAGAGGGGGGAGAGAGAGCAAAAGAGAGGGGGTAGAGAGAGAGCAAAATAGAGGGAGGAGAGAGAGAAAAAGAGAGGGGGGGAGAAAGTGCAAAAGAGACGGGAGAGAGAGTGCAAAAGAGACGGGAGAGAGAGCGAAAGAGTGGGATGAGAGAGCACAAAAGAGAGGGGGGAGAGAGAGCACAAGAGAGAGGGGGAGAGAGAGCAAAAGAGAGGGGGGAGGGGGAGTGCAAAAGAGAGGTGTGAGAAAGAGAGCGCAAAAGAGAGGGGGAAAGAGAGAGCGCAAAAAAGAGGGGGAGAGAGAGAGCACAAAAGAGAGGAAGAAGGAAAGAGAGAGTGCAAAAGAGAGGGGAGAGAGAGCTCAAAAGAGAGGGGGGGAAAGAGAGAGAGCAAAAGAGAGGGGGAGAGAGAACAAAAGAGAGGGGGCAAAGAGAGCAAAAGAGAGGGGGGATAGAGCAAAAGAGAGGGGGGGAGAGACAGCAAAAGAAAGGGGGGAGAGAGACAGCAAAAGAGAGGGGAGAGAGAGACAGCAAAAGAGAGAGGGTAGAGAGAGCAACAGAGAGGGGAGAGAGAGAGCAAAAGAGAGGGGGAGAGAGAGGGAGCAAACAAGAGGGGAAGAGAGAGCAAAAGAGGGGGAGAGAGAGAGAGCAAAAGAGAGGGGGAAGAGAGAGAGGGGGGAGAGAGAATAAAAGAGTAAAAGAGAGAGGGAGAGAGAAGAAGCAAAAAGAGGGGGAGAGAGAGCAAAAGAGAGGGGGAGAGAGAGCAAAAGAGAGGGGAGAGAGAGCAAAAGAGAAGGAAGAGAGAGAGCAAAAGAGAGGGGAGAGATAAAGCAAAAGAGAGGGGGAGAGAGAGAGCGAAAGAGATGGGAGAGAGAGAGCAAAAGAGAGGGGGAGAGAGAGAGCGCAAAAGAGAAGGGAGAGAGAGCGCAAAAGAGAGGGGGAGAGAGAAAGAGCAAAAGAGAGGGAGAGATAAAGCAAAAGAGAGGGGGAGAGAGAGAGCGAAAGAGACGGGAGAGAGAGAGCAAAAGAGAGGGGGAGAGAGAGAGCGCAAAAGAGAAGGGAGAGAGAGCGCAAAAGAGAGGGGGAGAGAGAAAGAGCAAAAGAGAGGGGGAGAGAGAGCAAAAGAGAAGGGGAAGAGAGAGAGCAAATGAGAGGGGGGGAGAGAGAGGGGGGAGAGAGAGAGCAAAAGAGAGGAGGAGAGAGAGCAAAAGAGAGGGGAAGAGAGAGCAAAAGAGAGGGGGGAGAGAGAAAGTGTGAAAGAGAAGGGAGAGAGAGAGAAAAAGAGAGGGGAGAGAGAGAGCACAAAAGAGAGGGGGAGAGAGAGACAGAGCATAAAAGAGAGGGGGAGAGAGTGCAAAAGAGAGGGGGAGAGAGAGTGCAAAAGAGAGGGGGGAGAGAAATCAAAAGAGAGGGAAGAAAGAGAGGGAAGAAAGAGAGGGGAAAGATCAAAAGAGAGGGGAGAGAGAGCAAAAGAGAGGGGGGAGAGAGAGCAAAAGAGAGGGAGGAGAGATAGAGCAAAAGAGAGGGGGAGAGGGAGAGCAAAAGAGAGGGGGAGAGAGAGCAAAAGAGAGGGGGAGAGAGAGCAAAAGAGAGGTGGAGCGAGAGAGAGTGCAAAAGAGAGAGGGAGAGAGAGCGCAAAAGAGAGTGGGAGAGAGACAGCAAAAGAGAGGGGAGAGAGAGAGACAGCAAAAGAGAAGGGGGAGAGAGAGCAAAAGAGAGGGGAGAGAGAGATCAAAAGAGAGAGGGAGCAAATGAGAGGGGGAGAGAGCAAAAGAGGGGGAGAGAGAGAGCAAAATAGAGGGGGGAGAGAGAATAAAAGAGAGGGGGAGAGAGAAGAAGCAAAAGAGAGGAGGAGAGAGAGCAAAAGAGAGGGGGAGAGAGAGCAAAAGAGAGGGGGGTAGAGAGAGAGCAAAATAGAGGGAGGAGAGAGAGCAAAAGAGAGGGGGAGAGAAAGTGCAAAAGAGATGGGAGAGAGAGTGCAAAAGAGATGGGAGAGAAAGCGAAAGAGAGGGATGAGAGAGTGCAAAAGAGAGGGGGGAGAGAGAGCGCAAAAGAGAGGGGGAGAGAGAGCAAAAGAGAGGGGGGAGAGGGAGTGCAAAAGAGAGGTGTGAGAAAGAGAGCGCAAAAGAGAGGGGGAAAGAGAGAGCGCAAAAAAGAGGGGGAGAGAGAGAGCACAAAAGAGAGGAAGAAGGAGAGAGAGAGTGCAAAAGAGAGGGGGGAGAGAGCTCAAAAGAGAGGGGGGGAAGAGAGAGCGCAAAAGAGAGGGGGAGAGAGAGCAAAATAGAGGGGGGAGAGAGAGCAAAAGAGAGGGGGGAGAGAGAACAAAAGAGAGGGGGCAAAGAGAGCAAAAGAGAGGGGGGATAGAGCAAAAGAGAGGGGGGAGAGACAGCAAAAGAAAGGGGGAAGAGAGACAGCAAAAGAGAGGGGAGAGAGAGACAGCAAAAGAAAGAGGGTAGAGAGAGCAACAGAGAGGGGAGAGAGAGAGCAAAAGAGAGGGGGAGAGAGAGGGAGCAAACAAGAGGGGAAGAGAGAGCAAAAGAGGGGGAGAGAGAGAGAGAAAAAGAGAGGGGGAAGAGAGAGAGGGGGGAGAGGGGGAGAGAGAATAAAAGAGTAAAAGAGAGAGGGAGAAAGAAAGGCAAAAGAGAGGTGGAGAGAGAGCAAAAGAGAGGGGGAGAGAGAGCAAAAGAGAGGGGAGAGAGAGAGAGCAAAAGAGAAGGAAGAGAGAGAGCAAAAGAGAGGGGAGAGATAAAGCAAAAGAGAGGGGGAGAGAGAGAGCGAAAGAGATGGGAGAGAGAGAGCAAAAGAGAGGGGGGAGAGAGAGAGCGCAAAAGAGAAGGGAGAGAGAGCGCAAAAGAGAGGGGGAGAGAGAAAGAGCAAAAGAGAGGGAGAGAGAGAGCAAAAGAGAAGGGGGAGAGAGAGAGCAAAAGAGAGGGGGGGGAGAGAGAGGGGGAGAGAGAGAGCAAAAGAGAGGAGGAGAGAGAGCAAAAGAGAGGGGAAGAGAGAGCAAAAGAGAGGGGGGAGAGAGAAAGTGTGAAAGAGAAGGGAGAGAGAGCAAAAGAGAGGGGAGAGAGAGCACAAAAGAGAGGGGGAGAGAGAGACAGAGCATAAAAGAGAGGGGGAGAGAGTGCAAAAGAGAGGGGGAGAGAGAGTGCAAAAGAGAGGGGGGAGAGAAATCAAAAGAGAGGGAAGAAAGAGAGGGGAGAGAGAGCAAAAGAGAGGGGGGAGAGAGAGCAAAAGAGAGGGAGGAGAGATAGAGCAAAAGAGAGGGGGAGAGAGAGAGCAAAAGAGAGGGGGAGAGAGAGCAAAAGAGAGGGGGAGAGAGAGCAAAAGAGAGGTGGAGCGAGAGAGAGTGCAAAAGAGAGAGGGAGAGAGAGCGCAAAAGAGAGTGGGAGAGAGACAGCAAAAGAGAGGGGAGAGAGAGAGACAGCAAAAGAGAAGGGGGAGAGAGAGCAAAAGAGAGGGGAGAGAGAGATCAAAAGAGAGCGGGAGAGAGAGGGAGCAAATGAGAGGGGGAGAGAGCAAAAGAGGGGGAGAAAGAGAGCAAAAGAGAGGGGGGAGAGAGAATAAAAGAGAGGGGGAGAGAGAAGAAGCAAAAGAGAGGAGGAGAGAGAGCAAAAGAGAGGGGGAGAGAGAGCAAAAGAGAGGGGGTAGAGAGAGAGAAAAATAGAGGGAGGAGAGAGAGCAAAAGAGAGGGGGAGAGAAAGTGCAAAAGAGACGGGAGAGAAAGTGCAAAAGAGATGGGAGAGAGAGCGAAAGAGAGGGATGAGAGAGCGCAAAAGAGAGGGGGGGAGAGAGAGCGCAAAAGAGAGGGGGAGAGAGAGCAAAAGAGAGGGGGGAGAGAGAGCAAAAGAGAGGGGGGGAGAGAGAACAAAAGAGAGGGGGCAAAGAGAGCAAAAGAGAGGGGGGATAGAGCAAAAGAGAGGGGGGAGAGACAGCAAAAGAAAGGGGGGAGAGAGACAGCAAAAGAGAGGGGAGAGAGAGACAGCAAAAGAAAGAGGGTAGAGAGAGCAACAGAGAGGGGAGAGAGAGAGCAAAAGAGAGGGGGAGAGAGAGGGAGCAAACAAGAGGGGAAGAGAGAGCAAAAGAGGGGGAGAGAGAGAGAGCAAAAGAGAGGGGGAAGAGAGAGAGGGGGGAGAGGGGGAGAGAGAATAAAAGAGTAAAAGAGAGAGGGAGAGAGAAAGGCAAAAGAGAGGGGGAGAGAGAGCAAAAGAGAGGGGGTAGAGAGAGAGAAAAATAGAGGGAGGAGAGAGAGCAAAAGAGAGGGGGAGAGAAAGTGCAAAAGAGACGGGAGAGAAAGTGCAAAAGAGATGGGAGAGAGAGCGAAAGAGAGGGATGAGAGAGCGCAAAAGAGAGGGGGGAGAGAGAGCGCAAAAGAGAGGGGGAGAGAGAGCAAAAGAGAGGGGGGGAGAGAGAGCAAAAGAGAGGGGGGGAGAGAGAACAAAAGAGAGGGGGCAAAGAGAGCAAAAGAGAGGGGGGATAGAGCAAAAGAGAGGGGGGGAGAGACAGCAAAAGAAAGGGGGGAGAGAGACAGCAAAAGAGAGGGGAGAGAGAGACAGCAAAAGAAAGAGGGTAGAGAGAGCAACAGAGAGGGGAGAGAGAGAGCAAAAGAGAGGGGGAGAGAGAGGGAGCAAACAAGAGGGGAAGAGAGAGCAAAAGAGGGGGAGAGAGAGAGAGCAAAAGAGAGGGGGAAGAGAGAGAGGGGGGAGAGAGAATAAAAGAGTAAAAGAGAGAGGGAGAGAGAAGAAGCAAAAAGAGGGGGAGAGAGAGCAAAAGAGAGGGGGGAGAGAGAGCAAAAGAGAGGGGAGAGAGAGCAAAAGAGAAGGAAGAGAGAGAGCAAAAGAGAGGGGAGAGATAAAGCAAAAGAGAGGGGGAGAGAGAGAGCGAAAGAGATGGGAGAGAGAGAGCAAAAGAGAGGGGGAGAGAGAGAGCGCAAAAGAGAAGGGAGAGAGAGCGCAAAAGAGAGGGGGAGAGAGAAAGAGCAAAAGAGAGGGAGAGAGAGAGCAAAAGAGAAGGGGGAGAGAGAGAGCAAAAGAGAGGGGGGGGAGAGAGAGGGGGGAGAGAGAGAGCAAAAGAGAGGAGGAGAGAGAGCAAAAGAGAGGGGAAGAGAGAGCAAAAGAGAGGGGGGAGAGAGAAAGTGTGAAAGAGAAGGGAGAGAGAGCAAAAGAGAGGGGAGAGAGAGAGCACAAAAGAGAGGGGGAGAGAGAGACAGAGCATAAAAGAGAGGGGGAGAGAGTGCAAAAGAGAGGGGGAGAGAGAGTGCAAAAGAGAGGGGGGAGAGAAATCTAAAGAGAGGGAAGAAAGAGAGGGAAGAAAGAGAGGGGAAAGATCAAAAGAGAGGGGAGAGAGAGCAAAAGAGAGGGGGGAGAGAGAGCAAAAGAGAGGGAGGAGAGATAGAGCAAAAGAGAGGGGGAGAGAGAGCAAAAGAGAGGTGGAGCGAGAGAGAGTGCAAAAGAGAGAGGGAGAGAGAGCGCAAAAGAGAGTGGGAGAGAGACAGCAAAAGAGAGGGGAGAGAGAGAGACAGCAAAAGAGAAGGGGGAGAGAGAGCAAAAGAGAGGGGAGAGAGAGATCAAAAGAGAGGGGGAGAGAGAGGGAGCAAATGAGAGGGGGGAGAGAGCAAAAGAGGGGGAGAAAGAGAGCAAAAGAGAGGGGGGAGAGAGAATAAAAGAGAGGGGGAGAGAGAAGAAGCAAAAGAGAGGAGGAGAGAGAGCAAAAGAGAGGGGGAGAGAGAGCAAAAGAGAGGGGGTAGAGAGAGAGCAAAATAGAGGGAGGAGAGAGAGCAAAAGAGAGGGGGAGAGAAAGTGCAAAAGAGACGGGAGAGAGAGTGCAAAAGAGATGGGAGAGAGAGCGAAAGAGAGGGATGAGAGAGCGCAAAAGAGAGGGGGGAGAGAGAGCACAAAAGAGAGGGGGAGAGAGAGCAAAAGAGAGGGGGGGAGAGGGAGTGCAAAAGAGAGGTGTGAGAAAGAGAGCGCAAAAGAGAGGGGGAAAGAGAGAGCGCAAAAAAGAGGGGGAGAGAGAGAGCACAAAAGAGAGGAAGAAGGAGAGAGAGAGTGCAAAAGAGAGGGGGGAGAGAGCTCAAAAGAGAGGGGGGAAAGAGAGAGCGCAAAAAGAGAGGGGGAGAGAGAGCAAAATAGAGGGGGGAGAGAGAGCAAAAGAGAGGGGGGAGAGAGAACAAAAGAGAGGGGGCAAAGAGAGCAAAAGAGAGGGGGGATAGAGCAAAAGAGAGGGGGGAGAGACAACAAAAGAAAGGGGGGAGAGAGACAGCAAAAGACAGGGGAGAGAGAGACAGCAAAAGAAAGAGGGTAGAGAGAGCAACAGAGAGGGGAGAGAGAGAGAGCAAAAGAGAGGGGGAGAGAGAGGGAGCAAACAAGAGGGGAAGAGAGAGCAAAAGAGGGGGAGAGAGAGAGCAAAAGAGAGGGGGAAGAGAGAGAGAGGGGGGAGAGGGGGAGAGATAATAAAAGAGTAAAAGAGAGAGGGAGAGAGAAGAAGCAAAAAGAGGGGGAGAGAGAGCAAAAGAGAGGGGGAGAGAGAGCAAAAGAGAGGGGAGAGAGAGAGAGCAAAAGAGAAGGAAGAGAGAGAGCAAAAGAGAGGGGAGAGATAAAGCAAAAGAGAGGGGGAGAGAGAGAGCAAAAGAGATGGGAGAGAGAGAGCAAAAGAGAGGGGGAGAGAGAGAGCGCAAAAGAGAAGGGAGAGAGAGCGCAAAAGAGAGGGGGAGAGAGAAAGAGCAAAAGAGAGGGGGGAGAGAGAGCAAAAGAGAAGGGGGAGAGAGAGAGCAAAAGAGAGGGGGGAGAGAGAGGGGGGAGAGAGAGAGCAAAAGAGAGGAGGAGAGAGAGCAAAAGAGAGGGGAAGAGAGAGCCAAAGAGAGGGGGGAGAGAGAAAGTGTGAAAGAGAAGGGAGAGAGAGCAAAAGAGAGGGGAGAGAGAGAGCTCAAAAGAGAGGGGGAGAAAGAGACAGAGCATAAAAGAGAGGGGGAGAGAGTGCAAAAGAGAGGGGGAGAGAGAGTGCAAAAGAGAGGGGGGAGAGAAATCAAAAGAGAGGGAAGAAAGAGAGGGAAGAAAGAGAGGGGAAAGATCAAAAGAGAGGGGAGAGAGCAAAAGAGAGGGGGGGGAGAGAGCAAAAGAGAGGGAGGAGAGATAGAGCAAAAGAGAGGGGGAGAGAGAGAGAGCAAAAGAGAGGGGGAGAGAGAGCAAAAGAGAGGGGGAGAGAGAGCAAAAGAGAGGTGGAGCGAAAGAGAGCGCAAAAGAGAGAGGGAGAGAGAGTGCAAAAGAGAGTGGGAGAGAGAGAGCAAAAGAGAGGGGGAGAGAGAGCAAGTGGTGGGACCACTGTACTGCAAAAAATGGCCTATGTGAACGGGCTTTAGGACTAGTCAAATATATTTGAATAAGAGCAAAATTACAGATTCACCCCAAAACAAGAAACTTAATAATAATATATGTGAAAGTGCCCAACATATGTATTCGAAGTATAACGAATGGATCCGATAGCGCGGAGCTACGGACTGGGATTATCAATGTAATTGAAAGAATAACAAAACAAACGTGTATGAATGCAGATATATAATGGAAGCGTGTGAAGATATCAAAAGCAGTCAAAAGGTAAACATAACTTGTAAAAGAAATAATCGAACATACCAACTGCCAAGTAACGACTGATTTGAATCAAATGACTGATGCATAAAGAATCGGATGTGGATCGATTTGATTTGACCAACTTCAAATCCGTATGCAAACGAACCAGAAAGCAGAAACCAGGTAACGCATAGGTAACACTGACAAGGCTAGTGGGGTGAGAACAGGTAGATATAGGGTAAGACACCTCCTACAAATTCAGGCTAACCAATGGTCAGCCTGCCTACATATATATATTTATATAAATATCTTCATATGGAGCAGAACACTTTCATTTATATTAGCAAAGGTTGCTTGTATTTAAATATTCATCAAATTAACACTCAGCTCTTTATCTTTTAAAGCACACAATTTTATTCCATTTCAGTGTTGTGTTGACAACGTTTCGGCCCCAACTCAACACTGAAATGAAATAAAATTGTGTGATTTAAAGATAAAGAGCTAAGTGTTCATTTGGTTGATATACAGTATATATATATATTAGAGAGAGAGAGCAAAAGAGAGGGGAGAGAGAGTGCAAAAGAGAGGGGAAGAAAGAGAGCGCAAAAGAGAGGGGGAAAAAGAGAGCGCAAAAAAGAGGGGGAGAGAGAGAGAGCAAAAGAGATGAATAAGGAGAGAGACAGTGCAAAAGAGAGGGGGGAGATAGCTCAAAAGAGGGGGAGGAAAGAGAGAGTGCAAAAGATAGGGGGAGAGAGAGCAAAAGAGAGGGGGGAGAGAGAGAGCAAAAGAGAGGCGGGAGAGAGAATAAAAGAGAGGGGGCAAAGAGAGCAAAAGAGAGGGGGATAGAGCAAAAGAGAGGGGGGGAGAGACAGCAAAAGAGAGGGGGGAGAGAGACAGCAAATGAGAGGGGAGAGAGAGACAGCAAAATAGAGGGGGGAGAGAGAGCAAAAGAGAGGGGAGAGAGAGAGCAAAAGAGAGGGGGAGAGAGAGGGAGCAAACGAGAGGGGGAGAGAGAGCAAAAGAGGGGGAGAGAGAGAGCAAAAGAGAGGGGGGAGATAGAGAGGGGGGAGAGGGAGAGAGAGAATAAAAGAGTAAAAGAGAGAGGGAGAGAGAAGAAGCAAAAGAGAGGGGGAGAGAGCAAAAGAGAAGGGGAGAGAGAGCACAAGAGAGGGGGGAGAGAGAGAGCAAAAGAGAAGGGGGAGAGAGAGCGCAAAAGAGAGGGGGAGAGAGAAAGAGCAAAAGAGAGGTGGAGAGAGAGCAAAAGAGAAGGGGGAGAGAGATCAAAAGAGAGGGGGGGGGAGAGAGGGGGAGAGAGAGAGCAAAAG